>NC_029794.2:101056313-101056967 GCF_000816755.2 Arachis ipaensis
GTGCGTGCGTGAATCAGAAGACAGAGGAAAGCAGAGATTCTGAAGACAAAGCATCTCCAAAACTCTAACATATTCTCCATTACTGCATAACAAGTAACCTTTAATCCATGCTCTATTGTTTATTTGCAATTCAACTGATAAACACAATTGACTTCCTGACTAAGATTGACAAGATAACCATAGATTGCTTCAAACCAACAATCTCCGTGGGATTCGACCCTTACTCACGTGAGGTATTACTTGGACGACCCAGTGCACTTGCTGGTCAGTGGTACGAGTTGTGAAAAGTGTGATTCATAACTCGTGCACCAAGTTTTTGGCGCCGTTGCCGGGGATTGTTCGTGTTTGAACAACTGACGGACTATTTTGTTGCTTAGATTAGGAAAATTTTTCTTTTTGGTTTAGAGTCTCTTATTATTGTTCTTGGTTAAAAATATCCTTCTTTAAAACAAGTGTTACATTTACTGCCCAATTGGCTAGAGTGTTAGTCTAAGCCCATGGCAGTTTGGTACACTCTTTTCAAAACCTTTTTCATAAATAATATTTTCTCTATTAAATTTTGTGCCAAACTTTAAGTTTGGTGTTTTCTTGTTGATTTCCCTTTGATTTTCAAAAATTTTGGTTTGGTTTTCTAAAAATTTTAAGTTTGGTGTT
>NC_029794.2:101056975-101060439 GCF_000816755.2 Arachis ipaensis
TTTGGTGTTCCTTGGTGTTTTCCCTCCAAAATTTTCGAAAATAGGGAGCATTAGATCTAAAAATTTTAAGTCTTGTGCTATTTCATTGTTTTTCTCTTCCCTCTTAAAAATCAAAAAAATATCTTTTCTCTCTATTTTAAAAACAAATTTTCGAAATATATTTCTAAAATTTAGAATTTTATTTCAAAATTTAAAATTTTTTTTCAAAATCATCATATCCTTTTCAAAACTTCCTAACCACTTTCTCTCTCCTCAATTTTTCGAAAATCTTCACTCAATTTTTATTTATTTTATTTTAATTTATTTCATTTTTGAAATAAATATATAAATAAATAAATAAAAGTTGGGCCATTTGCCTTTCCCACTGACTTTGTTGTGCTGGAAATGGAGGAGCACAAGAGTGCTACTCTCATTCTAGGAAGACCCTTCCTAGTAACTGGATGATCCCTTATTGACGTCCAACAGGGGGAAATAACCCTGAGAGTCAATGATGATGAGTTCAAGTTGAACGCTGTCAAAGCCATGCAGCATCCAGACACATCAACAGACTGCATGAAAGTTGATCTTATTGACTCCTTGGTAGAAGAGATCAACATGGCTGAGAGTCTCGAATCAGAGTTGGAAGACATTTTTAAAGATGTTCAGCCTAATTTGGAGGATTCAGAGGACATGAAAGAGCCTCTGAAATTTCTTCTAAAAGAGGAAAAACCTCCTAAACCCGAGCTCAAGCCATTACCACCATCCTTGAAATATGCATTTCTAGGAGAAGGTGACACTTTTCCAGTGATCATAAGCTCTGCTCTAAGTTCACAGGAAGAGGAAGCACTTATTCAAGTGCTAAGGACACATAAGACAGCTCTTGGGTGGTCCATAGGTGACCTTAAGGGCATAAGCCCAGCTAGATGCATGCACAAAATCCTATTGGAGGATAATGCCAAACCAGTGGTTCAACCACAGAGGCGGCTAAATCCAGCCATGAAGGAAGTGGTGCAGAAAGAGGTCACCAAATTACTAAAGGCTGGGATTATTTATCCCATTTCTGATAGCCCCTGGGTGAGCCCTGTTCAAGTCGTCCCAAAAAAAGGAGGCATGACAGTGATTCATAATGAAAAAAATGAATTGGTTCCTACAAGAACAGTTACAGGGTGGCGCATGAGTATTGACTACAGAAGGCTCAATACAGCCACCAGAAAGGATCATTTTCCTTTACCATTCATAGACCAGATGCTAGAAAGACTAGCAGGTCATGATTATTACTGCTTTTTGGATGGCTATTCAGGCTATAACCAGATTGCAGTGGATCTCCAGGATCAAGAGAAAACAGCATTCACATGTCCATCCGGAGTGTTTGCTTATAGAAGGATGCCCCCCTGTGGAGGGGACCATACGTGATTACAAGTGTGTCACTATATGGTTATGTGGAGCTTCAAGATATTGATTCTGATAAGAAGTTCATTGTCAATGGACAGAGAATCAAGCATTATCTTGAAGGCAACATTGAGCAAGAATGCTCAAGGCTGAAGTTAGATTAAAAGCTCAGCAAGGTCCAGCTAAAGACAATAAAGAAGCGCTTGCTGGGAGGCAACACAGCCATGGGGCAACAATCCTCTAAGCTTTTTTGCCCTATTTCTATTTTTATTTTTATTTGTTTATATAGAGTTCATTGATAACAAGGTAAATAATCATTTACAGAAGACCTCGGCACACAAAACAGAGAAAAAGATCTCACTGGCAAGAAAACGCCAGTAAAAGTGCATTTTGGGCGTTCAACGCCCAAAATGGGCATCCACTGGGCGCTGAACGCCAGTGATGGTAGCAGCTGGGCGTTCAACACCAGAAAGGGGCACCCACTGGGCGTTGAACGCCAGTAATGGCAGCAGCTGGGCGTTGAACGCCCAAGAGAGCAGCAATTGGGCGCTGAACGCCCAAAACAGGCAGTGTTTGGGTGTTCAAACGCCAGGAAGGAAGGGAGGAGCCAAATTCATTTTTCGGGAAGTTCTTATCTAAAGAACATTCAGACCATTATCTTAAAGTAATGGGTCTGAGATCAGTGATCCCGGAAGTTAGATTCGCTCTGAAAGAAGATGAATATCCGGAGATCCAGGAGCAAATTCGAATCAGGAACTGGGAAGTCCTAGCTAATCCTGAAACGAAAGTAGGAAGGAACATGGTCCATGAGTTCTATGCTAATATGTGGCAGACTGACAAGCAAAAACTATCTGGAACTGCCTTCTATGAATTTTGGACCATGGTCAGAGGGAAGATTGTTCATACCACCCCTGACAAGATCAGGTAGATCTTAAAGCTACCTCAGCTAAAGGATGATCCAGACTCCTTCAACAGGAGGATGATGAGAGCAGACATTGACCTGGATAAGATTCTAGAGGACATATGTAACCCTGGAGCCAGGTGGACCACCAACACAAAAGGTGTCCCAAATCAACTCAAGAGGGAGGATCTCAAACCAGTCACCAGAGGATGGCTGGACTTCATTGGGCGTTCTCTGTTGCCTACTAGCAACCGTTCTGAAGTCACAGTCAAAAGAGCAGTGATGATCCATTGCATCATGATGGGAAAGGAAGTGGAGGTTCATCAGCTGATTTCAACTGAACTCTACAAGATTGCTAACAAAAATTCAAAAGAGGCCAGTGATGAGCGGATATTTTATACGCTTTTTGGGGATAATTTCATATAGTTTTGAGTATGTTTTTGTTAGTTTTTAGTCTATTTTTATTAGTTTTTAGGAAAAATTCATATTTCTAGACTTTACTATGAGTTGTGTGCTATTCTGTAATTTCAGGTATTTTTCTGGCTGAAATTAGAGGAGCTGAGCAAAAATCTGATTCAGACTGAAAAAGGACTGCTGATGCTGTTGGATTCTGACCTCCCTGCACTCAAAGTGAATTTTCTGGAGCTACAGAACTCAAAATGGCATGCTTCCAATTGCGTTGGAAAGTAGACATTCAGGGCTTTCCAGCAATATATAATATTCCATACTTTGCACAAGGATAGATGACGTAAACTGGCGTTCAACGCCAGTTCTCTGCCCAATTCTGGCGTCCAGCGCCAGAAAAGGATCAAAAGCTGGAGTTGAACGCCCAAACTGGCATAAAAACCGGCGTTCAACTCCACAAATGGCCTCTGCACGTGAATTGCTTAAGTCTCAGCCTAGCACACACCAAGTGGGCCCCAGAAGTGGATCTCTGCATCATCCATCATAGTCCACTCATATTTTGTAACCCTAGGCTACTAGTTTAGTATTTAAACAACTTTTAGAGACTTATTTTGTATCTCATGACATTTTAGATCTGAATTTTGTATTCTCTAACGGCATGAGTCTCTAAACCCCATTGTTGGGGGCGAGGAGCTCTGCTGTGTCTCGATGAAGTAATGCAAGTATTTCTGTTTTCCATTCAAACACGCTTGTTCCTATCTAAGATGTTCATTCGCGCTTAACTGTGATG
>NC_029794.2:101062649-101063695 GCF_000816755.2 Arachis ipaensis
GGGATTGTTCGTGTTTGGACAACTAACAGTTTATTTTGTTGCTTAGATTAGGAAAAATTTCTCTTTTTTTGGTTTTTTATTATTTATTATTTATCCCTTGTTAAAACACTTTAAATTTATAGCTCAATTAGTTAGAACGTGGTGTTTATGTTCATGGTAATTGGCTTTTTAAAAATACGAGTTGTGAAAAGTGTGATTCATAATTCGTGCACCAAGTTTTTGGCGCCGTTGTCGGGGATTGTTCGTGTTTGGACAACTAACGGTTTATTTTGTTGCTTAGATTAGGAAAAATTTTTCTTTTTTTTTTTTGGTTTAGAGTCTTTTATTATTTATCCCTTGTTAAAACACTTTAAATTTATAGCTCAATTAGTTAGAACGTGGTGTTTATGTTCATGGTAATTGGCTATTATTTTTTTAAAAATCTTTTTCAAAAATAATTTTCTCTATTAAATTGTGTGCCAAACTTTAAGTTTGGTGTTTTCTTGTTGATTTCCCTTTGGTTTTCGAAAATTTTGGTTTGGTTTTCTAAAAATTTTAAGTTTGGTGTTCTTTCTTCATGTTCTTGTGTTCTTGTGAGTCTTCAAAGTGTTCTTGAGTTTTCCTTGTGTCTTGATCTTAAAATTTTTAAGTTTGGTGTTCCTTGGTGTTTTCCCTCCAAAATTTTCAAAAACAAGGAGCATTAGATCTAAAAATTTTAAATCTTGTGCTATTTTATTGTTTTTCTCTTTCCTCACTAAATTTAAAAATATCTTTTCTCTCTATTTTTAAAACAAATTTTCGAAAATTATTTAAAAAAAAAATTCAGATTTTTTTAAAATTTAAAATCTTTTCCAAATCATATCTTTTTCAAAACTTCCTAACCACCTTCTCTCTCCTCATTTTTTCGAAAATTTTTAACCATTTTTATTTATTTTATTTTAATTTATTTTAGTTTCGAAATAAATAAATAAATAAATAAAAACAAATTTTTTATTTGACATCATCTCCCTTTCTCCATTATGGATCTAAGTGGAAATGAACAGTCCAGGAGGACTCTGGGGTCATAT
>NC_029794.2:101063921-101065033 GCF_000816755.2 Arachis ipaensis
TGTTTTCAGAGTGGGTTCAGTTAGACATCTTCTATTATGGGCTTGCAGAAGGAGCTCAGATGTCTCTAGACTACTCAGCTGCTGGATCTATCCACATGGGACCTTAAAGGCATAAGCCCAGCTAGATGCATGCACAAAATCTTATTGGAGGATAATGCTAAACCAGTGGTTCAACCACAGAGGCGGCTAAATCCAGCCATGAAGGAAGTGGTGCAGAAAGAGGTCACTAAATTACTAGAGGCTGGGATTATTTATCCTATTTTTGATAGCCCCTGGGTGAGTTCTGTCCAAGTCAGCCAAAAAAAGGGAGGCATGACAGTGATCCATAATAAAAAAAATGAACTGGTTCCCACAAGAATAGTTACAGGGTAGCGCATGTGTATTGACTACAGAAGGCTCAATACAGCCACCAGAAAGGATCATTTTCCTTTACCATTCATAGACCAGATGCTAGAAAGACTGGCAGGTCATGATTATTACTGCTTTTTGGATGGCTATTCAGGCTATAACTAGATTGTAGTGGATCCCCAGGATCAAGAGAAAACAGCATTCACATGTCCATCCGGAGTTCTGTGGGCTTACAGAACAGCATTCAAGACCCGTATAGGGACATCTCCATACCAACTCGTGTATGGTAAGGCATGTCACCTGCCCGTGGAACTGGAACATAAGGCCTACTGGGCAACCAGAATCCTAAACTTTGATGCCAAATTAGCAGGAGAAAAACGATTGCTCCAGCTAAATGAGCTAGAGGAATTCAGATTCACAGCTTTCGAAAATGCCAAGCTTTATAAAGAAAAATCAAAAAAATGGCATGACAGAAAGCTGTCATCTAGATTCTTTGAACCAGGACAGAAGGTCCTGTTGTTTAACTCTAGACTCAGGCTATTTCCCGGGAAACTGAAATCCCGGGGGAGGGGACCATACGTGATTACAAGTGTGTCACCATATGGTTATGTGGAGCTTCAAGATATTGATTCTGATAAGAAGTTCATTGTCAATGGACAGAGAATCAAGCATTATCTTGAAGGCAACATTGAGCAAGAATGCTCAATGATGAAGCTAGATTAAAAGCTCAGCAAGGTCCAGCTAAAGACAATAAAGAAGCGCTA
>NC_029794.2:101065048-101065297 GCF_000816755.2 Arachis ipaensis
TATTGATAATCTGAAAAATCATGAAAATGATTCTTGAAGCAAGAAAAAGCAGCAAAGAACAAAGCTTGCAGAAAAAAAAAAAGAGAGAGAGAAAAAGCAAGTAGAAAAAGCCAATGACCCTTAAAACCAAAAGGCAAGGGCAAATGAAAAGGATCCCAAGGCTTTGAGCATCAGTGGATAGGAGGGCCTAAAGGACTAAAATCCTGGTCTAAGCGGCTAAACCAAGTTGTCCCTAACCATGTGCTTGTG
>NC_029794.2:101065307-101067990 GCF_000816755.2 Arachis ipaensis
TTTATTTGCAATTCAACTGATAAACATAACTGACTTCCTGACTAAGATTTACAAGATAACCATAGATTGCTTCAAACCAACAATCTCCGTGGGATTCGTCCCTTACTCACTTGAGGTATTACTTGGATGACCCAGTGCACTTGCTGGTCAGTGGTACGAGTTGTGAAAAGTGTGATTCATAATTCGTGCACCAGCCAGGTTGGCTTATCCAAGCGTGATTTCTCTGCTCTGCAAGGACGCTGGAGTAAGGATTGGAATAACTGAATATATCCTAATTGAAAAGCCAATCACCAAAGCATCAATGGAAAAACAACAAGCACAGGAGGATCCCATCAAGAAGAGAGCACAGGAATTCCTCCCAGAGATCCCTCAAGCTGAATACTGGGAGTATCTTGAGACGTCCGTTACCAAGATACGGGAAGCTATGGAGCAAATAATAAAAGAACAGAAGGAACACAGTCAAATGCTGACCTATATGTTTAAAGAACAAGAGGAGCAGGGGCGTGACTTAAGGGAACTGAAGCGCCAAAAGTCTTCTCTTGTAGGACCAAGCACCCCAAGGATCAGAGGAACCCCCGTGCCCCCAGAATAAAGGTTGTTAATTTCCAATTTCTGCCTTAACTCTGTGACAGTGTCCTTATAAAAGTTTACCTTAGAAGTCATATAGTAGTAAGTAGTATCTATTTTGATTTTATCTCCTATTAAGCTATAGTTTATTTTTCTCATCATCAGCAAACATGAATAAAGTAGTAGATCTTTTGAATAAGAGGCAATAAACTTTCGAGTTTAATAAGAGAAATTCTAATTAGTTAAATGTGGTGGCAATGCTTTCTGTCATGTGAATGAATGCTTGAACAGTGCATATGTCTTTTGAATTTGTTGTTTAAGACTGTTAAATATGTTGGCTCTTGAAAGAATGATGAACATGAGACATGTTATTGATAATTTGAAAAATCATGAAAATGATTCTTGAAGCAAGAAAAAGCAGCAAAGAACAAAGCTTGTAGAAAAAAAAAAGAGAGAGAGAAAAAGCAAGCAGAAAAAGCCAATGACCCTTAAAACCAAAAGGAAAGGGCAAATGAAAAGGAACCCAAGGCTTTGAGCATCAGTGGATAGGAGGGCCTAAAGGACTAAAATCCTGGTCTAAGCGGCTAAATGATGAGCGGATATTTTATACGCTTTTTGGGGATAATTTCATATAGTTTTGAGTATGTTTTTGTTAGTTTTTAGTCTATTTTTATTAGTTTTTAGGAAAAATTCATATTTCTGAACTTTACTATGAGTTGTGTGCTTTTCTGTAATTTTAGGAATTTTTCTGGCTGAAATTGAAGGAGCTGAGCAAAAATCTGATTCAGGCTGAAAAAGGATTGTTGATGCTGTTGGATTCTGACCTCCCTGCACTCAAAGTGGATTTTCTGGAGCTAAAGAACTCAAAATGGCATGCTTCCAATTGCGTTGGAAAGTAGACATCCAGGGCTTTCCAGAAATATATAATAGTCCATAATTTTCACAAGGATAGATGACGTAAACTGGCGTTCAACGCCAGTTCTCTGCCCAATTCTGGCGTCCAGTGCCAGAAAAGGATCAAAAGCTAGAGTTGAACGCCCAAACTGGCATAAAAACTGGCGTTCAACTCCACAAATGGCCTCTGCACGTGAATTAGTTAAGTCTCAGCCCAGCACACA
This sequence comes from Arachis ipaensis, assembly GCF_000816755.2. Taxonomy (NCBI): domain Eukaryota; kingdom Viridiplantae; phylum Streptophyta; class Magnoliopsida; order Fabales; family Fabaceae; genus Arachis; species Arachis ipaensis. The sequence goes on from NC_029794.2 coordinate 101,066,993, forward strand.
CCAAGTGGGCCCCAGAAGTGGATCTCTGCATCATCCATCATAGTCCCCTCATATTTTGTAACCCTAGGCTACTAGTTTAGTATTTAAACAACTTTTAGAGACTTATTTTGTATCTCATGACATTTTAGATCTGAATTTTGTATTCTCTGATGGCATGAGTCTCTAAACCCCATTGTTGGGGGTGAGGAGCTCTGCTGTGCCTCGATGAATTAATGCAAGTATTTCTGTTTTCCATTCAAATACGCTTGCTCCTATCTAAGATGTTCATTCGCGCTTAACAGTGATGAAGGTGATGATCTGTGACACTCATCACCTTCCTCAAATCATGAACGTGTGCCTGACAACCACCTCTGTTCTATATACGATTGAATGAGTATCTCTTAGATTCCTTAATCAGAATCTCCGTGGTATAATTCAAGGATAAATTCTAAACTCATGTACTTCTTGTTCTTTTGATTTAAAACATTTTTATTTAAGAGAGGTGATGGATTCATAGGACATTCATAACTTTAAGACATAGTTACTACTACTAATGATCATGTAATGAAGACGCAAACATAGATAAGCACATAACATAGAAAACGAAAAACAGAGAAAGTAAGAACAAGGAATGAGTCCACCTTAATGATGTCCTTGAGCTCTTCTATGTCTCTTCCTTGTCTTTGCTGCTCCTCCTTCATTGCTTTTAGATCTTCTCTGATTTGATGAAGGATGATGGAGTGCTCTTGATGTTCCACCCTTTAGTTGCTTCCAATAATTGTGTGGAAGAAAATGTATCCCCTGAGGTATCTCAGGGATCTCTTGATTTGCAGTCAAATGTTCTACCACTGAGCTATAGACCCTTGATGGAAGCTTTTGTCTTCCCTTTCCTTTTTCTAGAGGTTTCTCTGGCCTTAGGTGCCATCAATGGTTATGGAAAAAACAAAAAAGCTATGCTTTTACCACACCAAACTTAGAATGTTGCTCGTCCTCGAGCAAAAGAAGAAAGAATAGAAGAA
>NC_029794.2:101068009-101081435 GCF_000816755.2 Arachis ipaensis
GAGGGAGGAGCAACAAAGACAAGGAAGAGACATAGAAGAGCTCAAGGACATCATTGGTTCCTCAAGAAGGAAACGCCACCATCACTAAGGTGGACTCATTCCTTGTTCTTACTTTCTCTATTTTTCGTTTTCTCTATGTTAAGTGTTTATCCATGTTTGTGTCTTCATTACATGATCATTAGTATTTAGTAACTTTGTCTTAAATTTATGAATGTCCTATGAATCCATCACCTCTCTTAAATGAAAACTGTTTTAATTCAAAAGAACAAGAAGTACATGAGTTTCCAATTTATCCTTGAACTTAGTTTAATTATATTGATGTGGTGACAATGCTTCTTGTTTTCTGAATGTATGCTTGAACAGTGCATATGTCTTTTGAAGTTGTTGTTCATGAATGTTAAATATGTTGGCTCTTGAAAGAATGATGACTAGGAGACATGTTATTTGATAATCTGAAAAATCATGAAAATGATTCTTGAAGCAAGAAAAAGTAGCAAAGAACAAAGCTTGCAAAAAAAAAAGGCGAAAAAAATAGAAAGAAAAAGAAAAAGCAAGCAGAAAAAGCCAAAAGCTCTTAAAACCAAGAGGCAAGAGCAAAAAGCCAATAACCCTTAAAACCAAAAGGTAATGGCAAATAAAAAGGATCCCAAGGCTTTGAGCATCAGTGGATAGGAGGGCCTAAAGGACTAAAATCCTGGTCTAAGCGGCTAAACCAAGCTGTCCCTAACCATGTGCTTGTGGCGTGAAGGTGTCAAGTGAAAACTTGAGACTGGGCGGTTAAAGTCAAGGTCCAAAGCAAAAAGAAGAGTGTGCTTAAGAACTATGGAAACCTCTAATTGGGGACATTAGCAAAGCTGAGTCACAATCTGAAAAGGTTCACCCAGTTATGTGTTTGTGGCATTTATGTATCCGGTGGTAATACTGGAAAACAAAGTGCTTAGGGCCACAGCCAAGACTCATAAAGAAGCTGTGTTCAAGAATCATCACACTGAACTAAGAGAATCAATAACACTATCTGAATTCTAAGTTCCTATAGATGCCAATCACTCTGAGCTTCAATGGATAAAGTGAGATGCCAAAACTGTTCAGAAGCAAAAAGCTACTAGTCCCGCTCATCTAATTAGAATCTGAGCTTCAATCAAAAACTCTGGGATATTATTGCTTCTCAACCTATTAGTCTTCTATTTTATTTATCTAGTTACTTGAGGACAAGCAACAGTTTAAGTTTGGTGTTGTGATGAGCGGATATTTTATACGCTTTTTGGGGATAATTTCATATAGTTTTGAGTATGTTTTTGTTAGTTTTTAGTCTATTTTTATTAGTTTTTAGGAAAAATTCATATTTCTTGACTTTACTATGAGTTGTGTGCTTTTCTGTAATTTCAGGTATTTTTCTGGCTGAAATTGAAGGAGCTGAGCAAAAATCTTATTCAGGCTAAAAAAGGACTGCTGATGCTGTTGGATTCTGACCTCCCTGCACTCAAAGTGGATTTTCTGGAGCTACAAAACTCAAAATGGCATGCTTCCAATTGCGTTGGAAAGTAGACATCCAGGGCTTTCCAGCAATATATAATAGTCCATACTTTGCACAAGGATAGACGATGTAAACTGGCGTTCAACGCCAGTTCTCTGCCCAATTCTAGCGTCCAGCGCCAGAAAAGGATCAAAAGCTGGAGTTGAACGTCCAAACTGGCATAAAAACTGGCGTTCAACTCCACAAATGGCCTCTGCACGTGAATTACTTAAGTCTCATCCCAGCACACACCAAGTGGGCCCCAGAAGTGGATCTCTGCATCATCCATCATAGTCCACTCATATTTTGTAACCCTAAGCTACTAGTTTAGTATTTAAACAACTTTTAGAGACTTATTTTATCTCTCATGACATTTTAGATCTAAACTTTGTATTCTCTGATGGCATGAGTCTCTAAACCCCATTGTTGGGGGTGAGGAGCTCTGCTGTGTCTCGATGAATTAATGCAAGTATTTCTGTTTTCCATTCAAACACGCTTGTTCCTATCTAAGATGTTCTTTCGCGCTTAACTGTGATGGAGGTGATGATCTGTGACACTCATCACCTTCCTCAAATCATGAACGTGTGCCTGACAACCACCTCCGTTCTATATACGATTGAATGGGTATCTCTTAGATTCTTTAATCAGAATCTCCGTGGTATAAGCTAGAACTAATGGCGGCATTCATGAGAATCTGGAAAGTCTAAACCTTGTCTGTGGTATTCCGAGTAGGATTCAAGGATTGAATGACTGTGACGAGCTTCAAACTCCTGAAGGCTGGGCGTTAGTGACAGACGCAAAAGGATAGTAAATCCTATTCCAACCGGATCGAGAACCAACCGGGGATTAGCCGTGCTGTGACAGAGCGCGTGAGCGTAGTTTTCACTGGAAGGATGGAAGGGAGCCATTGACAACGGTGATCCACCAACACATAGCTTGCCATAGGAGGACGTGCGTGCGTGAACAAGAAGACAGAGGAAAGCAGAGATTCAGAAGACAAAGCATCTCCAAAACTCCAACATATTCTCCATTACTGCATAACAAGTAACCTTTAATCCATGCTCTATTGTTTATTTGCAATTCAACTGATAAACACAATTGACTTCCTGACTTAGATTGACAAGATAACCATAGATTGCTTCAAACCAACAATCTCCGTGGGCTTCGACCCTTACTCACGTGAGGTATTACTTGGACGACCCAGTGCACTTGCTGGTCAGTGGTACGAGTTGTGAAAAGTGTGATTCATAACTCGTGCCCCAGTGATCCTTCTTCGACCTCCACTGGGATCATTGCCTCCATTCCGTAAGCTAATCGGAAAGGTGATTCCTTTGTGGTGGAGTGTGGAGTTGTCCGATATGCCCATAGGACTTGTGGGAACTCTTCAGCCCAGGCTCCCTTTGCATCCTGTAATATCCGTTTTAGCCCGGCTAATATAACTTTATTGGTGGCTTCTGCCTGTCCGTTAGCCTGGGGATATTCTACGGATGTAAATTAGTGTTTTATTTTCAAGTCGGCCACCAATTTTCTGAAGCCTGCGTTTGTAAATTGAGTGCCATTATCTGTGGTAATGGAGTATGGGACCCCAAACCTTGTGACAATGTTTCTATATAGGAATTTTCGACTTCTTTGAGCAGTGGCGTTGGCTAGGGGCTCTGCTTCAATCCATTTTGTAAAGTAATCTACCCCAACGATGAGGAACTTGACCTGTCCTGATCCCTGAGGGAACGGCTTGAGGAGGTCCAGTCCCCATTTTGCGAATGGCAAGGGTGAGGTTACACTGATGAGCTCCTCTGGTGGGGCGATATGAAAATTAGCATGTTTCTGACATGGTGAACATGTCTTTACGAATTCCCTTGCTTCTTTTTGCAAAGTTGGCCAATAGAATTCGGTTCGGAGCACTTTTTTGGTGAGGGCTTGTGCTCTAAGATGGTTGCCACAGATGCCACTGAGTACTTCTTCTAAAACTTCTTTTGTGTTAGAAGTCGGTACGCATTTTAACAGTGGTGTTGTAATCCCTCTCTTGTATAGAGTATTATTTATGATGGTGTAGTATTGTGCTTCCCGTTTTAACCTCTTTGCCTCCTTCTTGTCTGTAAGGAGTGTTTCTATTTTGAGGTAATTAATTATAGGAGTCATCCATCCCTGATCCAGACTTGTTATGGCTAGGACCTTTTCTTCTTCTGAGATTGACGGGTTCTGTAGTACCTCTTGGATGAGGCTTCTATTGTTGCCCCCTGGTTTGGTGCTGGCTAATTTTGAGAGTGCATCAGCTCAAGCATTCTATTCTCGGGGTATGTGGCAGACCTCATTAATAAACCACTATTTTATGGTTTATCTTGTGCTCAATTGAGTAGATTTTATCAACTCTTTACCCACTTATTCATACTATTTGCATGGTTTTACATTTGCCTTCCTAATTATGTGCTTTGATTGAAAACATGCTTCTTTGGCCTTAAGTTCCCTATGTTTAAATCCTCTCTTATTACCATTAGATGCCTTGATATGTGTGTTAAATGATTTCAGAGATTACAGGGCAGGAATGGCTCAGAGGATGGAAAGGAAGCATGCAAAAATGGAAGGAATACAAGAAGTTGGAGAAATTGCTAAGCTGTCCAGCCTGACCTCTTCGCATTCAAACGGCTATAACTTTAGCCATAGAGGTCCAAACGACGCGGTTCTAGTTGCGTTGGAAAGCTAACGTTCGGGGCTTTGATTTGATATATAATATGCCATAGTTTTCCTGACGCTAGGCAACGTGAACGCGTGCTCCACGCGGACACATCGCAGTGGCGAAAATCAGCGTGGCAGATTTCTTCTCCAGCGATTTCTGGGCTGTTTTCGACCCATTTTTCGGCCCAGAAAACACAAATTAGAGGCTATAAAGTGGGAGAATCCATTCATTCATAATAACAAGCTCACAATTCATAGTTTTAGATGTAGTTTTTAGAGAGAGAGGTTCTCTCCTCTCTCTTAGGATTTAGGATTAGGATTCCTTTTAATTTTATTGCTTCAATACCAGGTCCAAAATTTTCCTTTAATTAATGTCTCTCTTCTATTTTTTATTATTCCAATTCTCTTACTTGTTAATGTTTCAATTTAGCTTATGAACATTTTCATGTTAAGATTTGAATATTCTATTTAATATATTTCGAGGTATTTCAGTTTTTGATTGTTTTATTCTATTTATGAATGCTTTTAATTTAATTTAGAATTTTCCCTTTTGGCTTTGGTTGAGTCATTGGAGACTCTTGAGTTATCAAACTCATTGTTGATTGAAAATTAGAATTCTTCAAGAATTAATTCGAGTTCCAATAACTCTAGCCTTTCCCAAGGAAAGACTAGAACCTGAGGAATCAAAAATTAATTCATCCACTTAACTTACCTTCATAGTTAGAGGTTAACAAAGTGGGATTAAAATCCAATTCTCATCACAATTAATAAGGATAGGACTTCCAATTCTTATACCTTACCAAGAGTTTATTTTATTATTACTATTTTATTTCTCTTATCATTTAACATACTGCTTTCTTACTTTCAAAACCCCCAATTTACAAGATTCATAACCAATAATAAGAACATACTTCCCTGCAATTCCTTGAGAAGATGACCCGAGGTTTAAATACTCGGTTATCAATTTTAAAGGGGTTTGTTACTTGTGACAACAAAAATGTTTGTAAGAAAGGTTGATTGCTTGGTTTAGTAACTATACTTGCAACGAGAGTTTACTATAACTTCTAAACCATCGATCTTCAGTTCTTCACTCATATTCCCCGAGTTGTCCGAGCTGTTCCTTGGTTTTGTCCAAGTACTTTTTCATGGTGGGATCCTTGGCTTAGTAACTCCCTGCTATTTGTGAGGTGACTACCTGTGAATCACTAAAGATGATAAGCTTTTGAGCTCTAACCTCCTTAGCTAGCTTCAAACCAGCTAGTAGTGCCTCATACTCAGCTTGGTTGTTTGAGGCAGGGAACCCGAATTTGAGGCAAAGTTTGATTTGGGTTCTCTGGTTGCTTTCAATTATCACGCCTGCGCCACTTCCGGTTTTGTTTGAGGAGCCGTCTACGTAGAGATTTCACTCTGTAGATATTTCTGGGGGTCCGTAAACTCTGCAATGAAGTCGTCCAGATACTGTGATTTGATGGCTGTTCGACCTTCATATTGAAGGTCGAATTCGGACAACTCGACTGCCCATTGTAGGATTCTTCCTACTAAGTCTGTTTTTTGCAGAATGCTTTTTATGGGCTGGTTGGTCCGAATCTTGATGATGTGGGCTTGGAAATATGGGCGGAGTCGTCGAGATGTTAGTATGAGAGCTGATGAGCGGATAATTTATACACTTTTTGGCATTATTTTTACATAGTTTTCAGTATGATTTAGTTAGTTTTAAGTATATTTTTATTAGTTTTTAAATAAAAATCACATTTCTGGACTTTACTATGAGTTTGTGTGTTTTTTTGTGATTTCAGGTAATTTCTGGCTGAAATTGAGGGACTTGAGCAAAAATCAGATTCAGAGGTTGAAGAAGGACTGTAGATGCTGTTGGATTCTGACCTCCCTACACTCAAAGTGGATTTTCTAGAGCTACAAAACTCCAAATGGTGCGCTCTCAATTGCGTTGGAAAGTAGACATCCAGGGATTTCCAGGAATATATAATAGTTCATACTTTACCCGAGTTTAGATGACGCAAACTGGCGTTCAACGCTAGTTCCATGTTGCATTCTGGAGTTAAACGCCAGAAACAGGTTGCAAAGTGGAGTTAAACGCCAGAAACAGGTTACAAACTGGTGTTCAACTCCAAGAGAAGCATCTACACATGTAAAGCTCAATGCTCAGCCCAAGCACACACCAAGTGGGCCCCAAAAGTGGATTTCTGCATCATTTACTCATTTCTGTAAACCTTAGTAACTAGTTTAGTATAAATAGGACTTTTTACTATTGTATTTACATCTTCGGATCATCTTTTGATCATGTTTTGATGATTGAACCCTCCTTGGGAGGCTGGTTATTTGGCCATGCCTGGACCTTGTTCTTATGTATTTTCAACGGTAGAATTTCTACACACCATAGATTAAGGTGTGGAGCTCTGCTGTTCCTCATGAATTAATACAAAGTACTATCGTTTTTCTATTCAATTCAAGCTTATTCTGATTCTAAGATATTCATTCGCACTTCAATATGAATGTGATGATCATGACAGTCATCATCATTCCCAACCTTTGAACGCGTGCCTGACAACCACTTCCGTTCTACCTTAGACTGAATGAGTATCTCTGGGATTCCTTAATCAGAATCTTCGTGGTATAAGTTAGAATCCATGGACGGCCATTCTTGAGATCTGGAAAGTCTAAACCTTGTCTGTGGTATTCCGAGTAGGATCTGGGAAGGGATGGCTGCGACGAGCTTCAAACTCGCGAGTGCTGGGCGTAGTGACAGACGCAAAAGGATCAATGGATCCTATTCCAGTATGATCGAGAACTGACAGATGATTAGCCATGCAGTGACAGCGCATTGGACCATTTTCACTGAGAGGACAGGATGTAGCCATTGACAACGGTGATGCCTAATATACAGCTTGCCATAGAAAGGAGTATGAATGATTGGATGAAGACAATAGGAAAGCAGAGGTTCAGGAGGAACAGACGCATCTCTATATGCTTATCTGAAATTCTCACCAATGAATTACATAAGTATCACTATCTTTATTTTATATTTTATTTATCTTTTAATTACTAAATCTCCATAATCAATTGAATCCGCCTGGTTGAGATTTACATGGTGACCATAGCTTGCTTCAAGCCGACAATCTCCATGGGATCGACCCTTACTCACGTAAGGTTTATTACTTGGACGACCCAGTGCACTTGCTGGTTAGTTGTGTGAAGTTGTGACAAAGAACTAAGATTGTGAACATGCGTATTGAGTTTTTAGCGTCGTTACCAAGGAATGGAACCGTCACGATTTCTGCGCACCAAGAGCATAAGCGAATTTTTCTATCTTTTGATAGTTCAATTTGGACCCTTGTAATGCTTTGTTGATGAAGTATATAGGTTGTTGTCCATTGTCATCTTCTCAGACCAGTGCTGAGGCTATTGCCCGATTTCCTACTGCGAGGTATTATACAAGTGGTTTTCCTTTCCGTGGCCGAGTTAGAATAGGTGGTTGTCCCAGGAACCTTTTGAAATCCTGGAAGGCCTTCTCGCACTCTGTTGTCCATTCAAACCTGTTTCCCTTCTTTAGAGTGGTGTAGAAGGGGAGAGATCTTATTGCCGATCCAGCTAGAAATCTGGACAAGGCTGCCAACCTTCCATTGAGTTGTTGTACCTCTTTAACGCTGGTCGGACTTTTCATGTCAAGTATAGCCTTGCATTTGTCCGGGTTGGCTTCAATTCCCCTTTGTGTGAGCATAAAACCCAAGAATTTGCCAGCTTCTACTGTGAAGGTGCATTTTGCAGGGTTAAGCCGCATGCCATGCCTTCTTATAGTGTCGAATACTTGGGTGAGGTCGGACAGTAACGACTCTTCGCTTTGGGTTTTTATTAACATGTTGTCCACGTATACTTCCATGATTTTCCCAATGTGATCTGTGAAGACCTTATTCATTAATCTTTGATAAGTGGCTCCCGTGTTTTTGAGTCTGAATGGCATGACGATGTAGCAGTAGTTTGCTTTCGGGGTTAAAAATGAGGTTTTTTCTTGGTCAGGTGGGTACATCGGGATTTGATTATATCCCAAATAGGCGTCCATAAACGAGAGGTATTTGTATCCAGAGGAGGCATCTACCAGGGCGTCGATATTTGGGAGTGGATAAGGATCTTTCGGGCAGGCTTTGTTGAGATCAGTGTAGTCGATGCACATCCGCCACTTCCCATTTGATTTTTTCACCAGGACGACATTAGCTAGCCATAGTGGGTACTTAACTTCTCTTATGAATACTGCCTCCAGTAGTGCTTATACCTGCTCTTCCATAGCTCAGGATCGTTCTGGTCCGAGCTTTCTACGTCTCTGTTGTACTGGCCGAGATCCTGGGTAGACTGCCAACTTGTGGCACATTAACTTAGGGTCTATGCCTGGCATGTCTGTGGCCTTCCATGCAAAGAGGTCGACATTGTCTCTTAAGAACTGTATAAGTGATTCTTTTATGTCTCCTTTTAGGATTGTGCCGATATTAGTTATTTTGTCTGGGACATCTCCGATCTGGACTTTTTCTATTTCGCCTTCGGGTTGTGGACGAAGTTCTTCCCACCCTCGAACTCCTCCGAGTTCGATGGTGTGGATTTCTTCTCCTCTGCCTCTAAGGTTTAGACTTTCGTTGTAATAGCAGCGCACCGTCTTCTGGTCTGCTTTTATCGTAGCTATTCCTTCTGTGGTTGGGAACTTCATGCACAGGTGTGGGGTCGAGACTACTGCGCCGAGCTGATTTAACGTTGTCCGTCCTATTAAGGCATTGTAGGCTGAACTCACGTCGACCACGATGTAGTCTATATTGAGTGTCCTTGACCAGTTTCCTTTTCCAAAGGTTGTGTGCAGTGAGATGTATCCGAGTGGTTGGATTGGAGTGTCTCCCAGCTCGAATAGGCTGTTCAGGTATGCTCTGAGTTCTTTTTCTTCCAAGCCGAGTTTGTCGAAGGCGGTTTTGAATAAGATATCAGTCGAGCTTCCCTGGTCTACCAGTGTGCGATGGAGATTAACGTTGGCCAATATAATAGTGATGACCATGGGATCGTCATGTCCCGAGATGATGCCAGCTGCGTCCTCTTTAGTGAAAGTGATAGTAGGGATGTCGGGTGCTTCTTCTCCTCCATCAACATGATATACCTCTTTAAGATGTCTTTTACGAGATGATTTAGAGATTCCTCCTCCCGAAAATCCTCGTGTATCATGTGGACATGTCTCTCTGGTGTACGAGGTGGTCGTTCAGTTCGTCCGACATCTTCATCCCTTCTTCTTTTTCTTGACTCATCTGTTCGACTGGCTAAATACCGATCTAGTTTTCCTTCTCTTACCAGTTTTTCTATGACATTTTTCAAGTCAAAGCATTCGTTGGTGGAATATCCATAGATTCGATGGTATTCACAGTATTCAGTCCGATTTCCTCCTCCTTTCTTGCTTTTAAGTGGGCGAGCTGGGGGTATCTTTTCAGTATGGTATACTTCTCGATAGACATCTACAAGAGACACCCGAAGAGGGGTGTAATTGTGGTATTTCTTGATCTTTTCTCCATGCTGATCTTCTTTTTTCTTAGACTCTTTGTCCTTATCTCGGGAGGAGTAGGAGAATCCTGATTTTGAGGTCTCTCCTAGTCGAGAGTTTTCCTCCATGTTGATGTATTTCTCTGCTCATTCTTGCACTTCATTCAGGGAGGTGGGATGTTTTTTTGATATTGAGTGACTAAAAGGCCCCTCTCATAAGCCGTTGATGAGACCCATATAGGCGGCTTCAGTTGGCAGACTTTGTATGTCCAGACATGCTTTGTTGAATCTTTCCATGTAGCTGCGGAGACTTTTCCGATCTCCTTGCTTGATTCCTAATAGACTTGGGGCATGCTTAGTTTTTTCTTTCTGGATGGAGAATCTGGCTAGAAACTTTTTGGCTAAATCATCAAAAATTGAGATGGACCTAGGAGGCAAGTTGTTGAACCATCTAATTGTTGTCTTTGTTAAGGTAGTCAGAAAGGCTTTGTAGCGGACTGCATCTGAGGCGTCAGTGAGGTACATTCTACTTCTGAAATTACTGAGATGATGGCTAGGATCTAATGTGCCATCGTATAGAGTCATGCCGGGAGGTTTGAAATCTTTCGGGGTTTTGGCTTTCATTATCTCTTTGGTGAACAGATCTTGATCCTTACGAGAGCTACCTTCGTGGCCAGATCGAGTAATTTTGGCCTTGAGATCTGCTTCGAGTTTTAGGAGCTTGTCCTCCAACTCGCGGCATCGCCTAGCTTCCCTTCGTAGGTCTTTTTCTGCTTTCCATTGATACTCGACCTCTTTTTCGAGTTGTTTCAGGCGATCCTGAAGTGCCTCCATGGCTCCCGTGTTTGGTGAATTCTTGTCTTTGTTAGGTTGAGAAGTGTCATCTATTGTGATCTCCACATTCTTATGTGGCGTTCTGTTCTCCAAATCAGAGTTGTGGTCGTTATCAAGGTTGTCCACCATGATGATGGGATGACTTCTAGGTTCTCCGACAACAGCGCCAATGTTCTGTGGGTTACCTGAAACTATAGGTCGATCTCGGACGAGATCTTCAGTACTGGTCAGAGCTGACGTGTCCGGCTGGTGAGTGGTGACCGAAACTATTGTGTCTGACTTGTTGGAATGGCTATGCTGCTGATCCTCTATCACCGGAGGGTGGGGGTACCTGCAAGGGACTCCGATGCTTAAGTTAGCAAGGGTGTTAAGCAGGTTTTTAGTAGAATCAGAGTATGAGTTATACCTGGGTGCTCCAGTGTATTTATAATGGTGAGGAATGACCTTTCTGGAGATAAGATAGTTATTTTATCTTATCTTATCTTTGAGTGAAGTCATCTTTTCTTCAAGGAAACCGCCTTTATCTCTATAGGCTTGTGCTGCCTTTGGATTTGGGTCGTGTTCCTTTGTTTGGGCCCTTATTGGGCTTTTCGGGTGATTTGGCCGAGCTCTTTGAGAAGAGGTCGGGTAGTCCTGACCCGAAGAGGTCGGTCGAATTGTTGTCAAATATCCCGGGTCGGACAGCTCGACCCAGGGTATGAACAGGTTCCGAGCCTGGTATGTTCCATTAATCTGCGAGGTGACGACTTATAAGTCACTATTTACTTCCAAGCTCTTGACTCCAAGCTCCTTGGCCAAGGAAATTCCTACTATCATGGTATCATACTCGGCTTGGTTGGTTGAGACCGGAAACTCGTATTCGATGGATCGTTCATACAAAAGTTCATTGAAATTTTTAAGGATTACTCCTGCGCCGCCTGACATCCGGTTGGATGCTCCATCGATCTGGATCCTCTGCCATTGGGATGGAAGACTGGGGTCATGAGTGGCCACCTCAGCTAGGAAATCTTCTATCGCTTGAGCTTTGATGGCATCTGATGAGCGGATATTTTATACGCTTTTTGACATCACTTTCATATAGTTTTAAGTGTGTTATATTTAGTTTTTATTAAGTTTTTATGGGTTTTAGTTTTAAATTCATATTTTTGGATTCTACTATGAGTTTTTGTATTTTTGGGTAATTTCAGGTATTTTCTGGCTAAAATTGAGGAGCTGGAGCAGAAGTCTGATTCAGAGACAGAGAAAGCACTGCAGATGTGATGATTGGACTTTTGTGTGGTTTAGAATTCACAAATAAATTCTCGTTGCAAGTATAGTTTCTAAACCAATCAATAATCCTTTCATACAAAATATTGTTTGTCACAAGTAACAAACCCCTAAATTTATAAACCGAAGTATTGAACCTCAGGTCGTTCTCCCTAGGAATTACAATAAAATGCCTTGTTATTGGTTATGAGGTATGTTTTAGGGTTTTTGATAAGAGACATGAAAGATAAAGGACAAGGAAGTAAACTAATAGCTAAAAAGGTCTTGGCAAGGTTTGGTGGTCAAGGATCTCTATCCCTATCACTAACCACAACATAAGAATTGGCAAGGATCAACCCCACTAAGTCATCCTCTAACTAATAAAGGAAAGTCAAGTGAGCTATGTCAATCCAAGACCATAAGTCCTAGTTCTCCACCAAATCAATTAGTGAGATCTAGCGTTAATGGCTCCCAATCGTCAATCACTTGGACATTAGTAAGTCAAGAGTTCCTAAGTTACCTTCCCAAGCCAAGAACATAAAATTCTACTCTAAAATCCAACTAAGCATTTTATCAAACACTTAGAAGGCGTAAAAGAGAGACATAGTAAAATTGCAAGGAATGTAAATCTACACTAAAATCTAACCAAGCATTTCATCAAACACTTGGAAGGCATAAAAGGAAAACATAGTAAAATAGCAAGGAAAGTAAATTTACACTACTCAATTGCAAGGAATTAAACAACAACAAATCAAATCAACAATAAAGGAACATGAATCATAAATTGCATTGAAAGAGAAATAGAAGAACTAAAGTGCATCAATATAAAAGTAGAGGATTACATGAATTAAAAGCAAAACTAGAGAGAGGAAAGGTAGAAGAAGAAGAATTACAAAGAGAAAAGTAAATCTAAGCATGAATTAAACCTAGATCTAAGAATTCCTAATCTAGATCTAACCTACTCCTAATTCTAGAGAGAAGAGAGAGCTTCTCTCTCTCTAGAAACTAACTAAAGCTTGATAAAACTAAAATAAAACTAAACTAATGACTAGATGTCTCATCCCCCTTCAATCATTGGGTCAAATAGCATCAGAAATAAGTTGGATTGGGCCCACAAGGCTTTAGAATTCGCTGGCCACATATTGCTTTAAGTGGATCATATGGCAGCAACGACGCGTTCACGTACGTGTCACCATACGTGTAGCAAATATGGAAAATCTTATATTGTTTTGAAGCCCCGGATGTTAGCTTTCCAATGCAACTGGAACCGCATCCTGTAGCTTAAGTTATGGTCATTTAAGTGTGAAGAGGTCAGCTTGACAGCTTTTCGATTCCCTCATTTCTTCATGAGTTCTCCATTTTTGCATACTTTTCCTCCATTCTCTTGATCCACTCTTTGCCTCCTAAAGCTAAAATCACTTAACAAACATATCAAGGCATCTAATGGAATCAAGGTGAATTAAATTTAGCTATTCTAAGTCCTAAAAAGCATGTGTTCACTCTTAAACACAATTAAAGGAGAATTTACAAAACCATGCTATTTCATTGAATAAATGTGGGTAAAAGGTGATAAAATCCCTTAAATGAGGCATAAGATAAACCCTACAAATGGGGTTTATTAAGATGCTGTCCAGATCTGAA
>NC_029794.2:101081681-101097834 GCF_000816755.2 Arachis ipaensis
GAAGTTCAGATGGGGCGCTCTTAATCGCTATGGAAAGCTGACTTCCAAAGCTTTCCAGCAATATATAATAGCCAATACTTTGCTTCGGATTAGAATGCCCAAAACTGGCGTCCATGAAAGAGCAGAAGATTGATGGTTTAGAAGTTATAGTAAATACTCGTTGTAAGTATAGTTACTAAACCAAGCAATCAACCTTTCTTACAAACGTTTTTGGTTGTCACAAGTAACAAACCCCTAAATAAATTGATAACTGAAGTATTTAAATCTCGAGTCGTCTTCTCAAGGAATTGCAGGGAAGTATGTTCTTATTATTGGTTATGAGTTTGTAAATTGGGGGTTCTGAAAGTAAGGAAGCGGTATGTTGAACAAAAAGAATAAAATAAAATAGTAAAAATAAAATAAACTCTTGGCAAGGTATTAGAAATTGGAGGTCCTATCCTAGCTATCCTTATCAATGATGATGAAAATTGAATCTTAATTCTACTTTGTTAACCTTTACTAAGGCAAAGGAAGGTCAAGGGATTAATTGGTTTGATCTTCAGATCCTATTTATTTCCTAAGAAAAGATTGGGATTATTGAAGTTCAATTTAATTAACAAAGATAACAATTATCAATCATGTTTGAGTTTGATAAGTCCTGAGTTACTGATTTCTTAACCAAGACCAAAAGGAGAAAAGTAAATCTACTGGAATAAAAATGTCTTCAAATGGGAATAACAATAATGTAATAAAAGAAAGCAATAATAAACTGAAATACCTTAAATAACATTAATTCAAAGAGTAATCTGTAACATAGAAGAATTCATAAATAAAATTGGGAAAATAATAAAAAGAACATTGAACCTGGGATTGAGAGTCACTCCTAAAACTAAGAGAAATCCTAAATCATAATCCTAAGAGAGAGGAGAGAACTTCTCTCTCTAAAAACTACATCTAAATCCTAAAATTGTGAATTGTGAGCTTGTTTTTTGAATGAATGGATTCTCCTGCTTTATAGCCTCTAATATGTGTTTTATGGGCCGAAAACTGGGTCGAGAACAGCCCCAAAATCGCTGGAGAAGAAATCTGTCACGCTGGTTTTTTGTCACTGCGATGTGGCCACATAGAGCACGCGGTCGCGTCGCCTAGAATCGGGGAAACTATGTCATATTATATATCAAATCGAAGCCCCAGACGTTAGCTTTCCAACGCAACTGGAACCACGTCATTTGGACCTCTATAGCTAAAGTTATAGCCGTTTGAGTGCGAAGAGGTCAGGCTGGACAACTTAGCAATTTCTCCAACTTCTTGTATTCCTTCCACTTTTACATGCTTTCTTTCCATCCTCCAAGCCATTCCTGCCCTGTAATCTCTAAAAACACTTAACACACATATCAAGGCATCGAATGGTGATAAGGGGAAATTAATTTTTGGTAATTAAAAGGCTCGGGAAGCAAGTTTCCAATTATAGAATAAAATTAGGAAGGAAATATAAAACCATGCAAATATTATGAATAAGTGGATAAAGAATTGATAAAATCCACTCAATTGAACACAAGATAAACCATAAAATAGTGGTTTATCAACCTCTCCACACTTAAACACTAGCATGTCCTCATGCTAAGCTCAAGAGAAGCTATAAAGATGAAGAGGAATGGTAAAATATATGAAATGCAACCTATCTATATGAATGCAACTACATGCAAAATATTTTTATCTACTTGGTTTAAAAATAAATAAGTTCTCCAAGACAACATAAATCAGATTTCACTAATTCAAATTATACAATAAAAGACAAGTAAACTTGTAAGAAGACAGCTCATGAAAGCAGGGAACATAGAATTGAGCACTGAACCCTCACTGATAGTGTATATCACTCTAGTCTCTCAAGTGTCTAGGGTCAATCACTCTACTCTTCCCTAGTCATGCTTTCTAAACTTTGTTCTTCATCTAACCAATCAACAAATATTTAGCATATCAATGCAAATATCATGAGGTCTTTTTAGGGTTCTAATGGGGCTGAGGTAAAGGTAAGGGTACATGTATGGCCAAGTGAGCTATAATATGAATCTTTGACTAACATAAGCTCTTACCTAATATACATATACTCTATATACTTTTAAATTCATGCCTAGCTACCCATAATTCCCACTTTTGTATAATTCTCATACTCATGTACCAATTTTTTTTAATTTTTATCATATGTGCATTGATCTTTTATTAAACTTAATTATTGGGGTAATTTTGTCTCCTTATTTATTTATTGAATTTTTTTTTCTTTTTTGAATCATAAAAGTAAACATAACTTATCAATGCACATGGATTTTTTTATTTTATTTTATTTTATTTTTCTGGTTTTACATGAGTAGGTTCCCAAATTTCCAATATTAGAAATATGATACATTCCCTTATTAACCCATGTTCCCACAATTTTTCCACACTTAGTTGATGCACAATCTCTATCTTAAGCTAACCAAAGATTCAATTGGGGTTTTTAATTATTTTTCTGCTTAAGGCTAGTGATGTGGTAAAATATAGAATAAATGGGGATTTAAAAGGCTCAAAGTGGCTGACAAGGGTGATTTAAAGGGTAGGCTTATTTGGGATAAGTGAGCTAAAATCAAATAATGGCCTCAATCATATGCAAGTATGTAAATACACTAAATAATGGACATATAGATTGGAACAAAATATAGATTATAATCATAGAAAAGGAAACACACAGGAATAAAAATTTATGGTTAAATAATGTAACCATGTAAATAAGCTCAAAATCTCACAGGTTGTGTGTTCTTTGGCTCAAAAACCATGTTCCAAATACAACTTCAAACAAGTTTTAACATAAAAAAAAAAATTTAATTTAATTTAGTGAAATTTTTCAAAGATAAGGTCTTAAAAGAAATTTATTACTTTAACCAAGTAGTGACTAAACGCATAAAATCAAACAAATATGCAATTAAATATGCAAATGCTGCAATTAACAAAGAAATTAAAATATTGGTGTTGATAAGAAAATACTAACCCATGGAGATCGGTATCGACCTCTCCACACTTAAAGATTGCACCGTCCTCGGTGCATGCTGAGATGTGCAGGTGGACGGGTTGTTCCAACTGATGCTTTTCTTCAAGAATTGTGCAGATGGACTTGTTTGTCTCCGCTTTTAGAGGTTTCTCTCTTTTTCCGTCTTCGGTGGCCAGCCTGAAAGAAGAGAAAAAGAAGAAAAGTAACCCAAAAGATAGAAAATAAATAAAATATGGGTGTTAATGCCAAATGATAAGTGTCTCATGTACATGGAAGCTTCAACATGTACGTGAGAAAATAATAGAAGCCATGGCATACCAGTGGTACAAAATTTGTAACAATGGGGAAGAGTGTGGATAATGAAAATATCAATATAAATTCATGTCAATGTAAATGAAGTGCAAATATCATAAAAGATTGGCATTGGCAGATAATTAATATCATCCCACAGTGTAAAACAAGTCACTAAAAATAATTTAAGAAAAGATGCAACAGTTGACTAAGAACATTTAACACCAATGGTAAAATAATAAATTTAAAAATAAAATATGCACAAAATTAAAATGCAATGAATAAAATATGCAAATAAATTAAGTAAAATAGAATGAAGGTGAAAAGGAACGAGAAGTGAAAGAAATAAAGTGAGAAAGAAGGAACAAAAGATAAAAGAAATTAGGATTAGAGAAGAAAAGATAAGATAATTGGCACTAATCTGGATAAGTTGTGCGGCGCAGGCGACGCGATCGCGTGGTGCGCGATAAGGTTGGGTGACGCGGATGCATGGGGCATGCAATCGCGTGACTCGATTTGTGCTAGTGGCGCGAGTGCAGCCTCACGGTCACACAACTCTCTGTTCGAAACTTGGTATTGCCAAAATCTAGGGTGACGCGGTCGCGTGATCGACGCGATCGCGTGAGTGGCCATTATAGGGATATGACACGGACGCGTGAGCCATGCTTCCGCGTGGTAAGGCTGTACGTTCAGCACCGATCCAGCATCACTCCAGCTCATCTTTCGGCCATGCACCCTTTTGACATCGATTTTCAGGTCACGCGGCCGCGTGGGTGACGCGGTCGCGTGGGAGGCCAAAGTTCCCACATGACGCGGACGCGTCAGCGACGCGGTCGCGTGGGTCAAATTATGCTAAAGGCGCACCTCCAGCCATGCTCTCGCATGACTCTCTGTTCAATTCTTTTCTTCCCGACGCACTAGTGACGCGGACGTGTCAGCAACGCTGCCGCGTCGTGTGCGTGTGTTTTTTTTTTTACTAATGCAGTATGCAAAATGCAATGCTAATATGAATGTCATGCAAAATTTCAGGTTCAATACAATAAAATAAAATAAAACTCGAAAACAAATAAAACTAAATAAAAAATGAAAAAGGAACGATCATACCATGGTGGGTTGTCTCCCACCTAGCACTTTTAGTTAGAGTCCTTAAGTTGGACATTTGGTGAGCTCCCTGTTATGGTGGCTTGTGCTTGAACTCATCCAGAAATTTCCACCAATGTTTGTACTTCCAGTAACCTCTGGGGTCCCAAACTAGGCGCAGAAAGCCTTCAAGTAAGTTAAAGCAAGTGACAAGGCCCCAAGAGTGTTAATTTTTGGGATGAATTCCGGGGTCCCAAATCTTGCTTTTGCATCTGTCTTCTTGTTGATCATTATGATTCCATCCGGGTAGCAAGCAATCTGAATTCTCATGAGAGCGGCCAAACAACTTTCTAGACCCATTCAGTTGAGCTTTACACCAACCCTTGCATTTAAACTTTGAGCACACAACCATGTTGAACCTTGCTTGACAACTCCAACCACTAACCATCTTCCTCTTACTCTTAATGCCACAAAGAGCTCTAAGTTGACCATCCGTCTCCAGTAGCCCATATTCAAGTGGTATTAGAAAGCTAAGGGATATGAATTTTACCCACTTGAATGTTGTGAAGGATGATGGCAACTTAGGGGGAGGGGTCTCCAATAACTTCGGCAAGGTGATTTCAAGCCCCATTCCCCTGGGCTCTTCCTTAACAGCTTCCACCTCTTTGCAAGCTTCTTCAATTTCAACCTCTTCCTCTTGGTAGTTGTCTTCCAATTCAATCTCTTCTTCATTGTTCACCAAGAGTGTGGGAGGTTGTGCTTTTTCTTCTTCCATCTCCATGTCAAGTTCAATGGGAGAGGATTCAATTGCAGATAAGAATTCATCAATGGTTGAATCCATCTCTTGATCAACCTCTTCAAAGTCTTCAACCATGATATGTCTTGGAGGTTGTACACCCTCTTCAACATCAATTTTAAACGTCTTTGAGGGAGGCTCTATGTCTTGACTTTCCCAAGGAGGTTCAGCATCTCCTAAATCTTCAACCACTTCTTCTTCTTCAATAATTTCGGCTTCCTCCACTTGTTCCAGTACAAATTCATGCTCCTTGCTGTCCACCGGAGTTTCTAATGTCTCTTTCATACTACGTTCTTCATTAGATTGTCCACATGAAGCCATGGGGGTTCCTTGAATGTCTGAACGTTGGGAAGGTAATCGATTTATCGCTTGATCCAATTGTTTAAATATAAAATCGTACTCCTCCTTGATGGTGACTTTTCTATGATAACTCCCTTCAACTACTCCTTCATCTGAAAAGGTCTCTTCTACCTTCACCTTTAGTGCCTCCTCTAGCTCCTTATGAAGTATGGATTTGCGAAGATGATCCCTTCTCTCTTGTTCTATGTCAATAGCATCATTGGGATCATGTTGCTCTCGGATTGATGGATGTGGGTGCTCTTCCATGGATGGTGGTGATGGGATGGAGAGATCATTCTGTGGTTGAGATGGAAGTGCACTGGAGCTTGCGGTTTAAACATTGGAGGTGGAGGGTTGGTCCATGCGGGATATAAGATTTTGGAGTGTGGAGGTGAGACCAATGAGAGAGGTAAGCGTGCTTTCCATGGAGGTTTGGGGTGGATAGGAGGGTTCATTTATTTGGAAGACAGGTTCATAATACGGAGGTGGTTCTTTTTGATAAGGAGATGGAGATGGTGAATATTGAGGTGGTGGTTATGGGTATGGTTCATATGGTGGTTGGTGTGGTGGATAAGGATTATGGTCATATGGAGGTGAGTGGTGGTGAAGGGCTTGTGAGTAGGGTGGTCCAAAGTTATGTTGAGAAGGTGATTTATTGGCATATGATGGAGCTTGCTGGTAACTACAATGGGGGTCCACCATATCTATTGTCTTGGTATGCATTGTAGGATGGTCGTTGTCCATGATATTTTGGAAGGTGATGTTGCCGAAAGGGTTGATCAGATCCTCGTGGCTCCTTCCATCTCTGACTGTTTTGACCTCGATGCATGTCCCTGTTATAATTTCCATTCCTTGCAACAACATTGGAACCAAACTCAAAGCGAGAGGGGTGAGAACTCATAATAGTAAATAAAAATTAAAAACGAAAATAAAAACAAATTTTAAATTAAAAGGTTATTTAAATTTTTGAATTTGAAAATTAAATTTTTGAAATTTGAAATTTGAAGTTTTGACATTTGAATTTTGAAATTTGAATTTTAAATTTTTGAAATTTTGAATTTTTGAAATTTGAAATTTGATTTTTGAAATAAGATAAGATAACTAAATTTTTGAAAAAAAAAATTGAAAAAATTTTTTTTATAACTAAATAAAAACCAATAACCTCCTAATTTATGAAAAAAATAAAAATAAAAATAAAAATAAAAACAAATAAACAAGTAAAAAGCAAATATTTACAATAACCAATAATAAGGTACACGTTTGTAATTTTCCGACAACGGTGCCATTTTGAAAGAGCAGAAGATTGATGGTTTAGAAGTTATAGTAAATACTCGTTGTAAGTATAGTTACTAAACCAAGCAATCAACCTTTCTTACAAACGTTTTTGGTTGTCACAAGTAACAAATCCCTAAATAAATTGATAACCAAAGTATTTAAACCTCGGGTCGTCTTCTCAAGGAATTGCAGGGAAGTATGTTCTTATTATTGGTTATGAGTTTGTAAATTGGGGGTTTTGAAAGTAAGGAAGCAGTATGTTGAACAAAAATAATAAAAAGAACATTGAACCTGGGATTGAGAGTCACTCCTAAAACTAAGAGAAATCCTAAATCCTAATCCTAAGAGAGAGGAGAGAACCTCTCTCTCTAAAAACTACATCTAAATCCTAAAATTATGAATTGTGAGCTTGTTTTTTGAATGAATGGATTCCCCTGATTTATAGCATCTAATCTGTGTTTTCTGGGCCAAAAACTGGGTCGAGAATAGCCCAGAAATCGCTGGAGAAGAAATCTGCCACGCTGGTTTTTCGTCACTGCGACGCGGTCGCGTCACCTAGTGTCAGGTCAACTATGGCATATTATATATCAAATCGAAGCCCTGGACGTTAGCTTTCCAACGCAACTAGAACCGCGTCATTTGGACCTCTGTAGCTAAAGTTATAGCTGTTTGAGTGCGAAGAGGTCAGGCTGGACAACTTAGCAATTTCTCCAACTTCTTGTATTCCTTCCACTTTTACATGCTTTCTTTCCATCCTCCAAGTCATTCCTGCCCTATAATCTCAAAAAAAACTTAACGCACATATCAAGGCATCGAATGGTGATAAGGGGAAATTAATTTTTGGTAATTAAAAGGCTCGGGAAGCAAGTTTCCAATTATAGAATAAAATTAGGAAGGAAATATAAAAGCATGCAAATATTATGAATAAGTGGGTAAAGAGTTGATAAAATCCACTCAATTGAGCACAAGATAATCCATAAAATAGTGGTTTATCAGTCCAACGCCAGCTTCCTGCCCTCTTCCAAGAGTCCAGTGCCCAAAGAGCAAAGCCCAGCGTCCAAAGGCCCAGAGAGGACCCCCTAGCTGGCATTCCACGCCCAAGGAGCCTTATAGCACGTGGATCTCATTAAAGCTTAGCCCAAACACTCACCAAGTGGGCCCTAGAAGTAAATTTTAGTACTAAATAGACTGTTTTACCCTTACTAGTCATCTGTTTAGTATTTAAGGGATTAAATTTATGTAAATCATACACCATTTTGCCATATTTTCGTTTTTCACTGTTTTTACTTTTAGTACGAGTTTCTAAACCTCCTAGGTTGAGGGGAAGAGCCCTGCTAAGTCCTATGAGTTAATAAAAGTATTACGGTTTCTTTTTCAATCCGTGTTTGCTCTATCTCAAAGATGTATATTCGTTCTTCATCAATATGAATGCGTTGAACTGGCATAAGGTTATCACATTCTACATGGGTTCAGAGTGCGTCTTTCATCGGACAATGATGAACTACCAGCTTAAATATACGTCTCTCAGACGGCTAATCCACGACTTCGTTGGGGACTTCTCGAGATATCAATTCAGCTAATTTTCGGGGAGATTAGGGTCTTTGTGGTAGAGGCTAGAACCCAAAGATGTAGCATTCTCTGATCCGGAAGATCCGACCTTGTCTGTGGCATTTTAGTAGGATCATTAAGGAGAATGGCCTGCAGGAACTTTACCCTTAAGTAGAGATAGATCTACACTAAACCTGGGGTTCAGATCCGGAGGAGTATTGGCAGCTGCTCAAACTAGTGTCAATCACATACAGCCTGCCATTGAAGAAGATCATTCACAAGCAAAGAAGACAGTAGTACCAGAGTTACTTCAAAAAGACAAAGCAACTCCGACTCTCAATTCTAATCCTATCACTTATTCCTTTTACAGTTTCATGATACTTCATCCAACTCCATATACTTAATCCAACAACCTTCTGATCTGCCTAACTAAGACCTGCAAGATAACCATAGTTTCCTTCAAGCCACAATCCTCGTAGGATCGACCCTGGCTCGCTCAAGTATTACTTGGACGACCCAGTGCACTTGCTGGTACAGCTATACAAAAGTGGGGCGATTTGTGCACCAGCATCCTTGGCTAGTATTCTATGTCAAATTGCGAGAGTTCTATGCACCATCTCATCGTTCTTCCCGTTAGGTCTGGTTTTTGCAGGACTTGTCTGATTACTTTATTTGTGCGGACTATGATTTGGTGGCTCTGGAAGTATTGCCTTAGTTACCTAGAAGACATAAGTAAGGCGAAAGCCAACTTTTCAAGCCATGAGTATCGTAATTCCATGTTTTGAAATACTTTGCTGATGAAGTAGATCCACTTCTGTTCTTGGATGAGTGCCGCTCCCATGGCTTCATCCATTATTGCCAAGTATAAGAATAAGGGTTCTCCTTCTACCAGCTTGCTTAACATATCGGGTTCCGAGAGGAGTTTCTTGAAGTGGAGAAAAGCTTCTTCACATTCCTTCGCCATTGGAATGCGATTCCCTTCTTCATTAGGTTGAAAAAGGGCAACGTTTTGTGGGCTGAAGCTCCTAGGAATCGGGAAAGGGCAGTAAGTCATCCCGTCAACCTCTAAACGTCTTTTAAGGAACCCGAGCTGGCATTCGGATAATTGTGTCGTATTTGTCTGGATTTTCTTCAAACTTCCATTGTGAAGGCATATTTTACCAGTTTTAATCGTATTCGGTGATTGCAAAAGGCTTCCAATACCAGCCACAAGTCTTCTATTAGGGATTCTGTGTTTATGGTTTTGACTAACATGTTGTCGATGTAAACTTTCACTAATTTTCCAAGTTGGTCATGGAAAATCTTCATCATGAGCCACTAGTATGTGGCTCTGGCATTTTTTAGGCTGAAGTGTATGATTGTGTAGCAATATATCTCGCCTGCTGTAATGAACATCATTTTTTCTTCGTCAAATCGGTGCATCGGTATCTGGTTGTACCCCAAGTAAGCATCCATGAAACTTAGGAACTTGAACCCCCAATACGAGTCTACCAGATTGTCAATGCTTGGCAGTAGGAAAGAGTTTTTGGGACAAGATTTGTTAAGATTCGAGTAGTCCATGCACATTCTCTACTCCCCATTCGACTTTTTGACAAGCAATACGTTTGATAGCCAAGTCAAGAAGGAGAGCTCCCTAATAAACCCAGTATGCAAGAAGTTAGTTGTCTATTTCTTGACTTTGGCTACCCTGCTGGCCAGTATTTTTTGCCTTTCCTGTGCTGTGGGCTTAGCTTCCGGCTTTATTGACAGCCTATGGGGTATTAACTCGGGGTCTATTCCTGGCATGTCAGACAAGGTCCATGCGAAAAAATCTCTATTTTATTTGAGAGTGACTATTAAAGGGCTCCTGACCTTGTAATGTAGGTGTCGGTTGAGGAAGGTGTACTTCTCCTCAGTATCCCCGATCTATACCTTCTTGAGGTCCCCTTGAGGTTTTAGGAGGGGGCAGGGAGCGTTCTTCGAGCTTCCCGTCCAGGTCAGCCACGAAGATTCCTGCCGCATCGTGAGATTTCTTTTGCAGGGACAAGTTGGCATTATTGCAGGCAATTGCCAATTCAACATCGCCATGAATAGTTCCAATGGTCCCGTCATCAGCTCAATACTTCATTATCAAGAACTTGGTAAAACTACCACATAGAAGTTGTTTATGGTTTTCCTTCCCAAAATGACATTGTATGCGGTAGAGTCTATGAGGATGACGAAATTGGCCATGGTCGATCTCTTTTTGTTTCTGGCACCAATACAAATTAGTATTGTGACAGCCCTATCTAGTTTTATGAAGAAGTCTCCTAAACCCACTATGTTGGGTTGGTGAGTTTAGAGGTCTGCATCTTTTAACCCAAGAGCATCGAAGGCGTTCTGAAATAGTATGTTGGAGTCGGTGCCTGTGTCCACTAAGATTCTTTTCACGAGACCCATTCCAAACCTAGCCGCGATGACCATAGGTGGGTCGTCTGCTAGGTCGCTGAACTTGCAGTCCTGTGGGCTGAAGTTAATGCTAGGGAATGTGGGTGGCTGCAGATGTTCCAAAGTAGTTGTCGCAATGATCTTGAGCTCTTTCTTCTACGAGGATTTGGACTTCTCGCATGATCTCCAGTTATGACATTGACGACGATGGTGGGGCTAGGGTCAGTCTCCTCTCTTGGAGCTATTCTGATGGTTGTGGGGTTTTGTCCTTCTTTTGATTTGGGTAATCTCTCACAGGTAGATCTTCTCGGTTCACATATGATTTTCGCAAACTCGGGGAGCTTTCTGTCCCTGATGGCCTGTTTGAGGGCATCCTTGAGATCGATAAAATCTTGAGTTTTGTGCCCATAGCCTCAATGATAGTCACAATACAAGGATTTGTTCCCCCAGTCCATTCCTTTAGTTGTCGAGCCTTTGGTATAATGCCTCGGTCTGCTATTTGCTGATAGACTTCTGCTATCAAGCCGGTTAAGGGCGTGTAATTTGTGAACTTCCAAACTCGTGGGGATCGGGAGGCTTGCTTGGTCGTTGATCCGGGTTAAGTGCGTTCTATTTATTGGTCGTTTACTTAGATCTAATGCATGGTCGAAATAGGCTTTGTGGTAAGGTTCTTTTGGAAATCTTCGTTCGTCAGCCCGTTGGTCAGACAAAGGCTAGCAACAGAGTCCGTAAGATCGTCTATCTCCAAGCATTCATCACTAAATCGGTCCAAATATTTCCTTGTCGACTCGTCATTTCTCTGAGTTACCCCTAGAAGATTTATGGGGTGTTTTGTCTTGGCGATCCGTGTTGTGAATTGGGCCAAGGACTTCTGGGAGATGACTGAGAAGTACGCGATGGATCCTTGTGATAGGCAATTAAACCACTTGATTGCGAGGCCCACAAGGGTTACTTGAAAAGCTCGACAACACACCGCGTAAAAAATGCCTTCTAGATTCATCTGTGCTTCAAAAGAGGTCAGATGCTCCTGGAGGGTCCTTGGTTACATCATAACGCATATCTGTCAGCTTGTCAAAATGTTTCTACAATCTATGTCGCAGTTCTTGAATGATTCGAGCATTGTTGGATCCTGTTCCTCCGAAGGGACGAGATCCGGCTTCGGGGTGCGAGTTTGGACTGTTTCATGGCTGATGACTGGATGTCAACGCCGTGTGGACCATGCTTGGAAACCTCATCCCCTTTAGTGCTTGGTGGTTTTCAAAGGGATTATATTCTCCAATCTCTTCAGGTGGGTATTGGTCATCAATTGGTGCGTAAGCTATTAAGTTTTCTAACTGCGGATCCCTACAAATGGTGCCAATGTTTGTGAGTTATCTGAAATATCGGGATTCACTGTTATCTGAGCTGGTGACCTTCGTGGCCTCTAATTTGGTTGTATGGAAGGTGGAAAGTGACTTGCAAAGACACTCCGATAATTAAGTCAGAATGGGTCTCAAAGATAGGGTTAATGAAGTAGGTGTGTGTAACGTACTTGGAGGAGCTCGTATCTCCTTTTTTTATATGTTCGATTGCTTATCTTAACTCCTAGGCAGTTAGGAGACTGTGGATTTTCAATTTCAAAAACTCATTAAGATTGAGTTGAGCTGGCAGGAGTTCTTGGGCTATGGACTGATATGGAGCTAGGAGCTTCATGCCATCCTATGGTTGGGCTGTTGGACTTGGAAGTGGGGTTCGCAACGATATTCTTCAAAACTTGTTATAATGACGACAATTTTGCTTCATTTGTAAGCTTTCATCTAGCATTGCACCATAGTATGTATGTTAGCATTCGTGGTAACACCCATTATGGTCAATGCCGATCCATTATCAACTTTTTTTAGGTAAAGGAAGACAAGACCGAAATAAAAAGCAAAAATGAGTATAGTATAGAGTATAGACTATAACTGTAAGGTCCCACGTCGGTTGGGGAGGGGAACGAAGCATGCCTTATAAGGATGTGGATACCTCTCCCTAACATGATGCGTTTTGACGAGTTAGTGCGAGAGGTTTTGGCTATCATTTCTATCGTCAAAGGCAAAACCGTGAGGCTTGTGTGCCAAAGCGGACAATATTGTGTTATCGGGTGGTCTGGGCTGTTACAATAACCAACTTGGGTTGGTCGAGTACTAAGCTCATTTATCCGCTTAGCGACTGACTCCTAAATGGACCGTCTTTAACCTATCGGGTTAGTGAATACCGTGGAAAACTAAAAAAAAAATATAAAAAAAAAAGGTAGAATATAAACTATTGACTAATGAGTAATAACTATTGACTATTGACAATTGACAATTGAGTGGTCGCGTGATGTGCACGGATCGGAGGTGGCGAGAACAAGAACGTGATCGCATCCAAGCTTGTGGCGTCGTCTTCAACCTTCCTTAACCCTCACCTCACTTCACTTCACAAAAATGACATCTATTACGTGTCAGCTTCTTTCTTCGATTTTACCACAATAACCGTTGCATCTCATGGATTCAAATTTCTACTGGAGCTTCTTCGGTGGTTGAATCCCTAGCAGCCAAGGTGTTTGCGTTTTTGTCTCTGAGGTGTTTTTGCTTTCGGAGTTGATTCCGTTAACCGGGTCTGCGCTCTACAGAAGAAGAAGCAACAAAAGAATGTTCCGGAGGGACCGCGAAACGAACAACAGAGACCTCAATGGTGGTCCCCCATTTGGCCAGGTCAGAGTGGCCGTTGTTGGTGACTCAGGTACCATCACTCTGCTGCCTTCCTTCTTCCTATTCGTTGGTCTTTGTATTCCCCAACTTTCTTCTTTGAGTTTGCAGTGAGAATCGGGTAGATGCCGCACTTGTAGAGAAAAAGTACTACTTTTACTTCACCATGGTCACCGATACTTTGTATAAATGGTATATGGTATGGTGTATTGGTGTGTTCTGCAAAGGGTTATGGAAACTTAAATAGAAATAGAGTTTTTTGCTTAGTTTTACATGTTGCATCGGTTTAGGCATGCCTGAAAGGATCAAACAACAATGAATTCACTTTGGAAAGATTTTAGCATAACATATATCATGTTCATTTAGGTGTTGGGAAAACTTCTCTTGTTCACTTGATAGTTAATGGTTCTTCCATCAGTCGCCCTCAACAGACAATCGGTTGTACAGTTGGTGTGAAGGTAGAAACCTAATAATCTTCATCACATAAGAAAAATTGTTATTGTTTCTGTGGTTCAAGACTTCACTGGATGTTCGTTGTTTCTTTTCCAGCACACTTATTATGGAAATTCTGGAACCTCCTCAAGTAGCCTTGCAGGTGATTCTAAGAGAGATTTCTTCGTTGAATTCTGGGATGTGTCAGGGCACGATCGGTACAAAGATTGCAGGTCTCTCTTT
Organism: Arachis ipaensis; assembly: GCF_000816755.2. Taxonomy (NCBI): domain Eukaryota; kingdom Viridiplantae; phylum Streptophyta; class Magnoliopsida; order Fabales; family Fabaceae; genus Arachis; species Arachis ipaensis. The sequence goes on from NC_029794.2 coordinate 101,095,804, forward strand.
TATTCACAGATTAATGGTGAGTAACAGAGCTTCTCTTTTATTCTTACTTATTTTTATATCTACGAATTATACATTTGTAACAAGTTGTGGTATGTATCTTCAATCTAAATACCAGCAAGTATCCAAAAATATGATATATTGGACCAGGTAGAATAGAATGAAAAAAGAGGGAGAAGGGAGTTTTTGATAGTTAAACATGACCTTTTTCAAGTCTGAACTTGAAAGATGGAATCTGATCAAAGTAATTATCATGAACGTTTTAGGTTTAGTTTTTCAGCCTTTTTAAGAAATCATCAGTAGTTAGCTGACTGAATGTCACGTACCCTTTTATTTCAACCGTATCCTCTACTGCTATTTTTCCTTTTGAATTGTATCCATAACTTATTTATAACTTTTTGCTTTGGTAGAAATTTTACAATCAAAATCAGAAAAGCTTTAAAAGTAAGTATGTTTTGGAAGTTGGTTGTATGATTTCTGTTCTAATTTAGGAATCTTGCTTCAATTTCGTTTGAAGGTGTAATTTTTGTTCACGATCTCTCACAAAGAAGAACAAAGAGTAGCTTGCAGAAATGGGCAGCTGAGATTTCTGCAACAGGGACATTTTCAGCTCCTTCAGGATCCTTGGGCCCCAGTGGGCTTCCTGTCCCATATATTGTTATTGGCAACAAATCTGATATTGCTGCAAAAGAGGGTACTAGAGGAAGCAGTGGCAATCTCGTTGATGTTGCACGCCAGTGGGTTGAGAAGCAGGGTTTGCTTCCATCCAGTGAGGACCTTCCTCTGACAGAGAGCTTTCCTGGTGGTGGCAGCCTTATTGCAGTAAGTGTCTTGAGTAGTTTTTCTATATCAGTCACTTGCTATCCCGAGGATGCTATTCTACCTCATGAATTGTACAGGAAGTAATGTTAATTAATTGGGAGTTTGAACTAGCTAGCATTGTGGCAATCAAAGTTTTAGTCTTGCTTCTTTTTGTAATATAGCTGGCTGATGCTTTGCTTATAAATATTTTTTAGGTTTTACCGAACTACATTTCACATGTTCAGATGACTAAAATGCTTACTTCAGTTTGCTTAATGGATGACTTGATTAACTTACATTTTACTTTCTTGTCATCACACTAGTCTTGTATAGGAATAAAACATATAGCTTTAATTCACTTTTGAATCTAATTGAAAGGATGGAGCATTAAAATTATTTTGTCATCTTGATTATTGATATAGAAATATTCCTGTTTTCCCGATGTGCCGTACAACTGCTACCTAATTCATTCTTCACTTACTAGCTGGGATTTACTTTGTTGGACATCTGTAGGCAGCAAAAGAAGCAAGGTATGACAAGGAGGCACTGATGAAATTTTTCCATATGGTCAGTATGGCCTTCAATTTATGTATCATTTCTTTAATTTATGGGTCATCATCTAACTTTTCTGGTTCCTCTCTGTTTTAGTTGATCAGGAGAAGATATTTCTCTGATGAATTACCTGCACCATCATGGTCTGTTTCTCCAGTTCAGAGGAATACACAGCGTATTGATGAAGATGATCATTCTTATACTACAAGGTCTGTTATCTTGGCCTTGTAATAATTTTTGAATGCTGACAGAGTAATTAAGCATTAGTGGTAACGTGTAGTGGATGTTTGTTACCTACCAATTTATCATTGGTTGGTTTTCTTTCTCATTTATTGTTGATGTCTCTCTCACAAAGTTAATATTTGATGGCAGTCTAAGCAGTGATCCTTACAACACATATAACATGCTGCCACCTCTTCCAGCTCAACGCAATCTCACTCCTCCACCCACACTATATCCTCAGTGGCCAGTTTCAGTATCAGAAAACCATAGTTTCCCAAGGTTTTCTTTGTCCGACTCGTCTGAAAACACTGCCGCAACAAGAACGAAGCGATCATATATTAATGTATGAGGATAGTCATGGCTAATAGACATATTCTTGAATGGAATGATGGTATACGTTTGTTCCAATTCTCCATTTTGCTCTCCCCCCCAAACAAAAAAAAAAAAAGGTGTGAAGAA
>NC_029794.2:101097997-101106468 GCF_000816755.2 Arachis ipaensis
AAAACTGCTAGTTACCCTTGTACATGAAATCAAAGTAAAGAATTTATGAGTAGCATTACACTTTCAAATATTTTTTACTTTTATGTGATCAGCTACTTCTTAATGGATATAATTATTAATATTGATAAAATTAGAAAATAAGGTCATAATCGTCATTAAAATTATAAAATTAAAGAATATAAACAATAGCTTAGTTATACTAAATTTGACTATGTAACACATCATCTGTCAATGACCTAATCAAAATGGCAAAAATTAAAGCATAAGCAGAGAATAAAATATTTCCACCATCTGATGTAATTTTTTTATAATCCTGTCAAATCCTAATTAGCAACAATAACTGTCAACAAACCAACACTTCTTTTCATTAGCACGAGTCAATTAAAGGATCAAATTATGCTGAACGATGAATTAACGAATTTGGAATATACCTAAAAGGGTTATGAATTAATAGCCATCTAACCAACAAATGCTAGTTTGGAGCTATGTCCTTAAACACTGGCAAGCGTTTGGAGGAGTCTGTTGGAGCATGCATGACTTGATTTGTGAAAACATGAACTCTTTGCATTAGTTCCTTCCTCTGCCTTTCAATAAGCAAATCTTGGAATGAGAACAATGAAGTTGAGCCATAAGAACCATCCTTATTGCCATCTAGTTGGGATGGGTAAGGTACTATCCCATCCTGGAACATGAAACGTGAATCCTCGTAACCGCTATTCTCTAGTTCACTTTTGCTGTGTTTTCTTTGTACTTGTTCCCACTTCACATTCAATTGCTTTGTCTTCTCTTCCCATTCCTTAGGCATAGAGTTCCCCAACCATGACATAGTGGTGTTATATTTACCCGCCTTTTCTTGATCCCTCGTATTGATCTGCATATATATAAACAAATAAATTAACAATATTTTTTAATTGACCAAACCATATGCGTATGAAAACTATTGTGCTCTCGCATACGTGGCGTTCAAGTTTGCTAATAAAAGCGTATAATTCCATCGATCAGCGTATATTCCATATTAATTCTTTCTTCAACGAAAAAAGATTAGACATATATTCACGAAAAATATAGGAATGCAGAAAGTCAGATAATTCATCGTTCTTTGGCCATGCATCGTACTTAATCTCACGGAGATTGATGTATATAAATACATACATATATTTCTTTCTTAAATCTATTTCTCTACTGGCGTATAGCCGTATACATGAAGTTACAAATATGTAACATATTTCAAATCTTTCTTTGATTTTTATTGAATATCCATCCCGATATAATTTCTTCAAAACACTACTTGAAAAAAAATACCTATTTCGATCCTTGATATTTAATTTTACTAGACTGTTAACCTCTCTGTCAATGATCTCTCTCCAAAACATGCTTATGTGGCACATTAATTTAGTATACACTCCCTACAACATTCAACTCTTCAAAATGTTCCTCGGGTGAAACAGTCTCCTCATTACTTACATAACCAGCATCTTTCATTACTTCATTGAGTCCATCCATTAAAGGGTAGAGCTCATAAGCACGAGGGTTGGAAGTGTCTCCCACCACAAATGGAGAAAACTCATTGCCAACATCAACCCAAGCACAGCCTGGTGCCTTTCTCACACCTATGTTCTTCATGTAACTCCTCACTTCAGCAAGCTTGCTCCAACAACCAGCGGCTGCATACATGTTCGCAATCAACACATAATAACCCGAGTGATCAGGTTTCATTTCCATCAATTTTCCTGCAGCCCATTCCCCCATCATTGTGTTTCCATGGATTCGACAAGCTCCAATGAGTGTCGCCCACATTGCAGAAGTTGGCTTGCATGGCATCCCAGTAATAACATCCCTTGCTTTGTTCAGATGGCCAGCCCTTCCATAGAGATCAACCATGCAAGCAAAGTGCTCGATGCGCGGTATCATCCCATGAACATCTGTCATCTGTTTAAAGAGTAACTGACCCTGAGATACAAGACCAGAATGGCTGCAAGCTGTTAGAACTGCAACTATTGTTACATGGTCTGGTTTAATCTTCAACTTGCACATCTCTTCAAATAGTTTTAGAGCAGTTTGTCCTTCTCCCTTCATACCGTACCCCAAGATCATGGAAGTATATGTGACTTCATCTCTTGCACTCAGCGAATCAAACACTCTTCTGGCTTCTAAGACTTTGCCAGACCTCGCATACATGTCCACCAGAGCGTTCCACAATAATAAATACTTATCAAACTCTTCACACTTCATGATGTAGCCATGAAACTCCCTGCCATGTTGCAGATTCGCTATGCGAGCACAAAGGGGAAGAACACTTGCAATGGTTACAAAATTTGGTTCAACACCCTTGTGTAACATTTCTCTGAAAAGGTGTGAGACTTCCTCAGATCGATCCATGTGTGCATATCCAGAAAGCATCGCGTTCCAAGTAACTAAACCCTTGTCTTCCATTCTGTGGAACATTATATATGCATGCCTGAGGTCACAACATCTGGAATACATTGTAACTAATGCATTTCTTACATTTTCAAATGCATCTAAGCATGTTCTTACAGCATGACCATGAATCTCCTTTCCCAATTTAAGGGCTCCAATGTGGGAACATGCATTCAATCCAACAACCACCGCAACATTGTCCAAATGAATTTTAGTTCTCATCTGAGAAAGCATCTTAAGTGCCCCACTAAAATTTCCTGAATGCAAGCACCCTCCAGCAATAGTATTCCAAATGATCACATTCATTTCAACACCCTCCTCTTGCATGCATCCAAATAGCCAAAACGCTTCCTCCCACATCCCCCTTGAAGCATAACAATTGATCATAGTGTTCCAAGAAACATCATCCCTGTGGTGCATTTTATCAAATATTTGGCGAGCAACCTTCAATTCCCCGAACCTACCATACATAGAGACCAATGCATTGTGCACAAACAAGCTCCACCCAATTGAGCTAGCCTCAATAGACTTGTGAACCTCCACACCAGTAGCAAAATCTAACAATTCCCCACAAGCCTTTAGAACAGAAGGGTAAGTGAAATCATCAGGTTCAATCCTCTTATTCACCATTTTCTTATATGCGGAAAGACCCTCCATAAAGAGCCCATTTCTAACATAGGAAGATATAACCATATTCCAAGGCAATGGATCCAAACTAGTGGAGCTCTCAACAACAACATTAGCATCAGCAAGGAGAGTGAAACTAGTGTAAAAATTAGTGAGCCTTGAAACCAAAATAGGGTGTTGATCAAGACCCAATGAAATGACTTGGGCATGAAGCTGCTTACCCTGTGGCAATGATTTAAGGTTAGTGCAACCCAAGAGAAGAGAACTAATGGGGTGTAACAAGATATAGGAAGAAGAAGCAGTAGAAAGTGATGGTGCTGCATGTTGCTGTATTTGAAAGAAGGTTTTGAATGCGTTAGACAAGTTGGCTTGGTTAACAAAGTCCTTGAGAGCTGCAACAAGAACACCAACCATAGATGCATCAGTGAAGGCAAAGTGTTTGTCAAACTGTTTGGTAGGTTGTTTCCATGGTTTAGGTAGGAACCTCTGAACTCGTGAGAGTAAGAGTTTTGTGGGTATAGTTGTAGAAGATGGCATAAACTGTCATGGCCAATAAGGAGCAAGCACATGTCTTGAACAACATTTGATGGATTTGGTTCTGTAACAGGGTTGTCGAGCTCAATAATTTTAAGTTGTGAATATGGAGGGAGTACCCAAGTGTGGAAGATGCAGTGCCGATGGAGAAGTGAGATGTCGTATATTTTACCTGAAATGGAAGACAAACGGAAAATTGCAAGTCATAGAATCGTAAAGGGATAGTAAATAGTGACTCCTAAATAGTAAATAGTAAGCTTTCATAATTCAAAACTAAAATACAACCAAAGTTGGATTATATCTCTTAGCATATTTAACATATTTTCGTAGAATTTCCCACAACAGAAGCTACCCCTTCTCCCACTTGGTTGCAGAATTTCCCATACATGTTGCAAACCTTTATCCATTGAACTTCAGGTTGCCCTGCCTTTGCAAACACTGCTGATTGCAGCAATGCTGCTGCTCCTGCCCCAGTCACATATTCCATTACCTGTATATGTAAACGAAGTTCAACATACCTTTCTGATATATGTTATATTTGAGACTTCATTCAACTCAAAATGAATATAAAGCTTCACCTGGATAAAATACCGAGATCTTAAGTTGTAGGATAATACTTCATAAACCATAACCCATTATCTTACTAATGCTTGTTTGAACCCCAGCATGACCAAGGAAATTAAATGCTCACATCATCCAAGACACATATTTAAGATCCTAAACCCAAACATGCCCTGTGGTGAGAGTGAGAGTGACTGTAACTAGTATCAATCATGCAAGTTTACATTGAGGTCCCTCAAAATTGAGGTCACTATTGATTTGGATTGCTATACAAATTTAAGCCATGAAAGCAAACCATAACCAACTGGACCCTACTCTGAAAATTCTGACAGAAGATGTCAATATGCAAAGTGCATAACATAGTGTTGCCTAGTTACTACTTTATTATAATCTCAATAATCCATATCTTTGATCAATTGATGCTATAGTAAATGAATGGTTGGGATGATTAATGAACGAACCGGTTGAAAAATTAAAGTTTAAGATGGTCACTAGAACTTGACTGAGGTGTGGCAATTTGCAAATTCAGTTACCAAAATGTACAAAAATATACATAAAAGGTACCTGATCAGCAGTGAAAATAATCCAAGGGCTTGAAGAGTACACTTTCTATAATTATGCAAGAACACAGCACAGTGCTCTTCACCGATCAAGAACACAGCACAGTTTTCTTCCTATATCAGAGTGAAGCAAACACAAAACAGGTTGATTCAAGAGCAAATTGAACCTTAGAACAGTTTAGCATTCAAAAGCACAATAAAGAATACAAATATTTTAAAAGAAAAATAAATTCACAACTCACATGTTTATATGACATTAAAATAAATTCAGCATATAAAATAACTAAACTACTAACAAGGAAAGCAAATCAACAAGCGATACAATCAAATAATTAACAAGTACAACAACTTCCAAAATCCAAAATGACAAGTAACAAACCACACATGAATTAGAATCCTAAGCACCACCATAATTTAAAATTTAAAATTTAAAATCATCATTCACAGAGCATATCGTTCACTTTGTAGCAGAGGTATTTGGTTTCTCAACATTGAATACTTGAGCCTTGAGAATTGAGATATTGAACAGAGAGATGATGGAGTGAAATCAAATAACAGAGGGAGAAAAAGAGATTTATGGCTTACCTAAAATGACACAACAGGGGAGGAGAAGAGGGCAGCAGGCAGCAGCAACCAGGAACGACACAAAGCAGCAGCGACAGTAAGTCAGCAACCTTCCAATGCAGTCGCAGTCGCAGTCGAGAGATACAGAGATGCACTTACGGTAGCGCAGTCGCAATCACGCAACACCCACAGGCGGCACCGCAGCAGGCCTCAAGGTTCACGGTAACGCAACCAACACTCCGATTTGGTGATTTCAGTCGGAGTTCAGAGTTTAGAGGGAGGGAAAACCTAGAGAAGATGACGAACAAATTCTCAGATGTATTTCTTCTTTTTGGATATGAATGGAGATTAGGGTTGAGAGCATCAAGACTACTGAGATGATATTATGGGACCTAAATTTTTTGAGTAAAGGACAAATTCGTCCTTGACCTTTCTTTTATGGACATTTTCGTTTTCGAGTATTGGAAAATACTTTAATATGTCCCTAACCCCCAAAAAAGTGGATATATTTATCCCTCCGTTAGAGTCGCTCTGTTTGCCCTGACGGAAAACGGTGACGTGGCTCCCGTAGCGCTGACCTAACCGTTACGGACTGCCACGTTGGATGGGCTTTTGAAAAGAGGACATATTAGTCCCTAGGGACCAAAACGTCGCCGTTGCTCCCCCACCCCCAATCTATGAAGTCCTGTGAGCTCTAATCCTTCAAATACAGTGTGAAGGTGAAGCGGATGAAGGAAGAAAAAGAGTATTCCGACTCATGGCATTCGACGGAGGTCGGCCCCAAGTCTGACGGCCAGACCATCGAGTGGCTCCTCCGCCAGGCCGAGCCCTCAATCATCGCCGCTACCAGAACTAGAACCACTCCCACCAGCTTCTCCTCCGTTTCCGTCTCCGTACGCGGCGGTGCTGGCTCTCTCTCTTCTCCTTCCTCAACCTCCGCAGCGTCTTCGCTCGACCACAAGTCCTTGCTGGGTCTCACTCCCTTCATATTCGGCAAGCGCATACGTACCGACGACGACGCTTCCGCCAAGGATGACAGCGTCTCCGTGGGGCCCGCCGTGGGTCCTAAGTGGGCCCTGGAGCTCCCGCGGGGCTCTGGGTCCTCCTGGCCAGGCCCGATTTTGGTCAAATTTGAAGTTTTGCAGCGGCTGCTCCTCTGCTGGAGATGGTTGTGCAGTTGGCGACGGTGTCGGTGTCTCAACAGCAACAAGCTTCTTTGTTCGTTCACCATCGGCATCAGCAGCAGCAACAAGCCGTAGGAGAAGCTTCGGCGGCGAGGTTGGGAAATTACCTTCCTGGACATCTGAATTTGCTGGCTTCTAAGTTGGGAGGGCCCGGAAAATTTTAGGTTTAGGGCTCTTTTGTTTTTAGTTTTTTGAGTGGAGAAGTCCATGAATTCAATTAGGATTTGTTTTAAGTTATTTATTATGATGATGATGAATTGCTGCAGATTGAGGCTGGAAGCGGTTTTGAGGACCTTGATCATCAGTGTTTGCTGTGTACAAGTGCAAATGCAGCTTGGAAATTCATAATGTTGGTTGTGATTAAAAGAAAGCAAAATTCTCCAAGTTGGAGAGACTAATAAGCTTTGTAATGATAATGGGATTGCATTATTGGTTGCTTGGTTTTTGAGTTTTTCACTTACTCTCGTCCATCATGTCCTAAATCCTAATGGAGTGTACAAGTTTGGTTGTTGTTGCAGCGAGCTCAAGTGCAATTACTAGTAGATTTAGTGTTAATAGTGGTCAAACTCAACTCAACTTTGCTCCCAATTTGTTGAAGTACACAACTCAACACAACACAACACACTACATTCCAATTCCTATGAAAGAATTCATGTGTTGTTCTTGTTAATCATATGGGTTTTGGCACAGCTTGATGGATGGTGAGTGGTGTGGTGAGTAGTCAATGTTATCCTCTCTTTCAATCTCTATATTTCTTTCACTTTCACATGTGTTGTTCTTGTTAATGATATGTTCTTGTTCATCATGATGTTGTTTTCTGAGGTCACTATAGTGTGGGTGAAAGACAAGTGTTTTCTGAGGTTACAGGATTTTATAGATTTGGGGTGGGGGAGAAACGGCGACGTTTTGGTCCCTGAGGACTAATATGTCCTCTTTTCAAAAGCCCATCCAACGTGGCAGTCCGTAACGGCTAGGTCAGCGCCACGGGAGCCACGTCACCGTTTTCCGTCAGGGCAAACGGAACGACTCTAACAGAGGGATAAATATGTCCACTTTTTCGAGGGGTCAGGGACATTAAAGTATTTTTCAATTCTCGGGGACGAAAATATCCGCAAAAAAAAAGTTAGGGACGGATTTGTCCTTTACTCAAATTTTTTTTATGTATTTTTGTTTTGTGTTTTTTAGATTATTTGAAATTTAAATATATAAAATTAAAGTTAGTAATTTTAAAATTTAATTAATTTAAAGAAGTAATTTTTGTTTAACATAAAAAATATTTTTCATTTTTATTTTAGTAAAAATAATGAAATGATATATATTTAAAAAAAATAAATAAATATTGATATGAATAATATAATTTACATGTCGTATTTTTATTTGTTCATACTTTATTATATCAATACTTATGAATTTAAAGTGAACTATCAATTCGTTCTTTATTCTTTTCATAAATCATTGGCCCTTGTTTCTTATTTCTGCGGTGAAACAATGCGCCCTTCTTTAAGGTCCAATTTAGGTAAACAACTTAATTAAGTTACTCTTTAAAAAAATAGTTTAAACAATAAATGCTTATATTAAAAGTAGCTTATAAATAAGTTATTTTGTGTTTAGTTTTTTAGTTCTAAAAGTACTTATTTTAAGAGAAAAGTGATAAAAAAACTTTTTATTATGAGAGAAGTCATTTTTTTTAACTTCTCCTTAAGCATCAAAATAGCTTTTTGAAAAGTTGTAATTTTGTTTTGAAAATTATATCAAACATTAATACTAGACCTTTTCATAAGTTAAAAAGTTAAAAAAAGTCACTTATGAACCTATTCAAACAAGCCCTGAGTTTTGTTGTCAAACACTAACAAAAAGTTTTTGATCTGGTAGGTTAGTGAGATGCACGTTAAGTGCTTACGTAGATAGTTAAAAGAAGACTGGACCAATTTGTTCCAAAATTTAAATGGGCCAGGACTCATGAGTGTATTTATTTTATTTATTTGGATAAATTGACGTCGTTTTAACGTCAAATTAGTCTGAC
>NC_029794.2:101106483-101106971 GCF_000816755.2 Arachis ipaensis
ATAATAATTTAAAAATGATCACTTATGATGAACTTTAAGAGTTGCATATTATATATAATATAAAGTGATCATCTCTTATATTTAACCAAAAAAACCAAATCAACGAAAATTGAATAACAAAAAGTAAAACCACAAGTGTAGTGCACCAATTAACTTTGAAACAAAACTACGTAAAAATAAAAATTTTTGTTTTCATTTTAATGTTTTAATAACCTCGATAAATTATCTGTCAAATGATTTTTGTGGTTGATTTAGGAGGTTGATTATAGCACATAAATAAATTTTAATTTTTTCGACTTAAAAGATAATAAGTCATTATTTCATATTTGTAAGTTTAGAAAAATATAGAGAGAATTTGAAAAAATAAAAAAGGATATAAAACCAAATAAATGAGTAGAAATAGGAATAAAAAATTGATAATTAAGAGAGAAAAATACTTATTCATGAGATATAAAAAAATTTGACAAGAGTCAATTTTATAAAATTAG
>NC_029794.2:101107218-101114573 GCF_000816755.2 Arachis ipaensis
GACAAATAGGTTCCTAACAAATTTGACGTAAAATGATGTCGTTTCACCTAAATGAATGGGATACCCCTGACTAATTTGGGTTTAGGACAAATCAACCCCTGTTCGTTTTAAACTATTGATATTGACGCTTAACGTCAACTTCACTAGCTTAACGTGTCAGATACTTTACGGTCTTATAGAGATAAGGAACAGTGATCGAAGTGACTTTTTTTTTGTCAAGGATCGCGTTGCTCTTCATAAAAAAGAATAAAGTCAGATAGACAGTTCACTCTATAAATGTTATTATATAGAAGCAAACATGAATTTTTAATATATGTATTAGACAAATACATTTTTAACAAATTGCTATAGGATAATAAAAATATTATGCGTTATTTTTCACATATTTTCAATGTATTATGTTAGGTATATGTAAAATTCAGCATTTAAATTAGTTATTTATATAGAATATATGTTAAAATATATATATATATATATAACATATATATTTTGATGCGTAATTTTTAATATAACATAGCATAGTTGATAAGAGTCAAAACATTAATTTATCAAAGCACTCTAAACTGCAATGTTGATAATAGGAGATACTTAAAAATAGGGAGGCTTTAATGGCAAACTAAAGATTAACCGTCAAAATATTTTAAATTCCAACCACTCATGAAATACAAATCATAGATTATTCCTTTAAAACATTCTCAGCATTTTCCAGGAGTACAAGTACAAATTTAGAGCCACTAATAATTTATTTGCATCACAATGAATAGATGTAACGAAGGAAAAAAATATTATTTAACCACATTTTTTTTTATGAAAGATAGAAGGAACAAGCAATGAATTATTGGAAAAGTCTAGGAACTAGCAACTTTGTTAAATTTTGGCCAACATGTAACTAGCAAAAAAAAGTGAGTCATTGGATGAAATCTCACACCAATCTCACACCATTAAAACTATCATTGATGGCTATTTGATGGCTACAAATCACAAAAATTGTTGGCCCCTAGCATTCCTCATAAATTATTTAACTCACATTCTTTCTTGATGGAAGATAGAAGGAACAAGCAATGAATCTAGGATACACTATTAAGTAAGCCTCACATAACCATTTTAAAGCAAAAGAATAGTAAGAAAGCCCAAATTCTATATATAAGAACACAAATCTTAACAAATATTCAAAAGATGTGAGACACAATTCTCTAACACTATGGCGCTAACTCAACGCTAGGTCACCAATCTTAAAGGTCACATGAAAACTCAAGTAATGTTTATCACATGAAGGTATAAAAACATTATACTATACTAAAACACAAAGAGAAAAAAAAAATAAAGGCTTATTAATTCTGTTATTTTCGAAAAGAATATAATTTTCTATCTTTTCTAAATAGATTACACACTCTCCTGTAAAAAGTTACAAGCTGCTATATAAAAAGTTATCACATTAAAACCATTTCTTGCATCCATACTAATGCTGAGAAACAAACACTCCAGATATGGAAATTACAAGCTGCTATATAAAAAGTTATCACATTAAAACCATTTCTTGCATCCATACTAATGCCATGATGATAAACAAACACTCCAAATATGGTAGTAAACTTTTAAGAACTAAATTTTGATATATTCTCAAGAGAATATTTTTAGTATTTTAAAATTAAAGAGCAAAATCGTAATCTAGCCAGGTTTAAAAATCTAAATATTAGAAGAATTATATCATATTGGTCTTGGATATCAAAGAGACCAAAAATTCGTCTTAAAAATAATGGTGCTAAAATGGTAGCGTGCGCATAAAGTCTATTGGAATAAATCAGGACAGCAAGAAGCTCCCTAATACTTTTTTGGTTTAATGGGAGTTACAAAATTTAATATTTAAATTCAAATTTATTAGGTCTATATTTAGTTTGTTTTGTTACTAGAATTTGTTAGAAAATTTGATTTAGTTCTGATTTGCTTAGTATTATTTAGGAATTTTAAATTTTAATCTATATGATTTAATCCAATAACTGATTTAAATTAATTATCATAATTTTAGGATCTTTTAATTTAAATTAGTTATCATATCTTTTAGTTATTATATCTTTAATTTTAAAGTCATATATAGGAAGATTTGACCCATTTTTAGGTTAATCTATTAGAATCTATTTAAAAATTTTCGTGGTTGCTTTATGCATATTTTTTTATGTATGATCAAGTAAGGTGAGTGATTTGATTTGCTTGTTGCGTGAACAAATTTAAAGGATCCAACCTAAGGTAATTCTTTAGTGTTAGTTCTTTCAATTTTTAGCCCTTTAAACTAGGTTGTCAAGGACAGATTCTTTAAAGATCTAGTAGAAAAAATTTTCCGGTGACCTATGTGACAACTTAGATTTTAGTAATCGAATATACTAAAATAGTATTATCTTAAAATAATATTATAATAAATAATAATATTTTATTATAATATTATTTTAAGATAATACTATTTTAGTATATTAATAATTTATTATAGAAATATTTTATGATAATAATATAATATTCGGTCCAAAAATCTACTGGCACGAATTAATGTCGGCACTCTTGTTACTAGTATAATTTATACTAGTAGCTCATATATTTATTCTAGTAGTATAACTATTTATAATCTAATACATTTAGTTTTAATAATTATCTCCTTAAAATATATTTTATTAGTTAAGGCCGGTGAGTAATCACCTCAGAATTTGGCTCATTTTGATTTTGGCCACTTCCTGCTTGTTTCTCTTTCTTCGCATGTAATCTTGAGAGCCACTTTCTTCTTCCAATCTCTTCTAGTTTTTACGAGCTTCCAAGAAAAGAAAAAGAGAGCAAAATTTAAGCAAATTCCCTTAGTCTCCTTAAGCTTCCATATTCGACTCTTTTGATTCTAAAACTCCAATAAAGATTCTAAATCGATTAAAGTATTCGTCTCTTCTTCCTCTTCACAACCGTACCCGATTTCTTATGAAACTCTTGCTTAAACGTCTATAGGGGCAAGAATCCCTCAATCCCAGCTTGAGAAAGGAAATGAGCGAGCTAGAAATCGCTGAGAGAAAAACTGGTTTTTGTAAGCTAAAACGAAGAGGTAAAATTTGGTAAATTTATTATGAAATAATTATGTTATTGATGACTGATTGATGGATAGTTATTTGTTACTTGAAAATTGAGTGGTTACGTAGTGTTTTGACATGTTTTTGGTGGCTGGATTATTAGGCATTGACGGAAGAAAAATATTGGTAAAAATTTTCACAAAAATATCGTGTTGCAAGTATAATTCTGAACCAACAAATTATCCTCGGTCAATGTTTAAATTGTTTGTCACAAATACAAACCCAATGAAATTAACTGAAGTATTTAAACCTCGGGTAGTCTCTCAAGAAATTGTAGGGAAGTGTATTTATTATGGGTTGTGAGATTGTATCTTTTTGGATTTTGAGTTTAATAAGCAAGGAATGTAAATAACAAGAAAATAACTAACAACTAAGAAAAGTCCTAGCAAGGGTTGAGAATCGGAATTCCTATCCTTATTATCATTGTCAACTGTGATGGTAATTGCAAATTGCTCTCACTTAGTTAACCTCTAACAATTGAAGGAAAGTCAAGTGAGCAAATCAACTTGAGTTCACAAGTTCTAATCAAAGACTAGAGTTAGTGAAGCTTGTAACACCCTACTACACAGAGCTTTACGCTTAAGGCGTAGAACAGAGGTAGTGTGGTGTTACGGACCTCTAATCAGTAAATACATATGTATAATGGTGAAAAAATATAATATACTAGAAGTCTTGAAAACGGGTAAAGCAAAATCGCAAAATAAAAAGCGCAACACTCAGAGAGCGGAATTACTTGCGTGCTAAGAAACCTAAAGGTTATAGATATGAATAAGCGAACGAGTGAAAGAGGGCCAAGAATACAGTGAAACTAGCTCCTAACTCAGCCTGCGCAGTCAAGACTGGCCGGAGAATATTTACATATATATACAAGTATCCCAAACTACCCAAAATACAGAAATAAGCCCCTAACTCTCCTTTAACCTCTATGAGGAACAAAATAATCAAGTTTTTTGGAGAGAAAGTTAAGTAGCTAAGCACATATATATACATAAACTGATAATCCAAAATAACCCAGGGACTACTCCGCTTTAGGAATTCAGACGCTTAGTGAGGAGTCTCTTGACCTGCATCTGAAAACAATAACACAGTATGGGATGAGAACTAGGGGTTCTCAGCATGGTAAATGTGCCACACATATAATATAGAGTAATTACCCAAATCAGTCCCCAAGAATTTTAGAATCGGACATTTTAGTCCCCAAGAAAAATTAATACACAGATCAATCCCCAAGGTTTTACCCCGGCAGACAAATCAGTCCCCAGTTCATTTTCTGGTAGAGTAATTACCCAGATCAGTCCCCAAAGATTTTAAAAACGGACATTTTAGTCCCCAAGAAAAACTAATGTACAAATCAATCCCCAACGTTTCTCTCTGTTAGGCATAATAGTCCTCCGTCCAAAAATAAAATAAAATAAAATAATAATTATTATTAATTGCACAATAATATTGTACTATATTTTTTGTATTTTTTTAGACAAAAATAATGATAAATTTATTTATTAAATTATTAAATAATAATAATAATAATAATAATAATAATAATAATAATAATAATATTTATTTTCGGACGAAGGACTAGTATGTCCAACAGAGAGAAACGTTGGGAATTGATTTGTACATTAATTTTTCTTGGAGACTAAAATGTCCATTTTAAAAATCTTTGGGGACTAATCTGGGTAATTACTTTGCCAAAAAATGAAATGGGGACTGATTTGTTTGCCAGAACAAAACCTTGGGATTAATCTATGTATTAATTTTTCTTGGGGACTAAAATGTCCGATTTTAAAATTTTTGGGGACTGATTTGGATAATTACTCTATAATATATAAGGTCCTGAGAATGCCAGAGGCAATCCTAGAATTCCAACATACATTTATAAAACTTAAACTCTAAGCAGAAGCCATAAAAGAGGGTAGGTGACCTAAAAGGTTCTAAACCTGCCTACTCTAAATCCTAACATTAACATCAAACAAATCCACCCTTCCTCCACTCCTCCATCACCTTGATTCAGCAGAGACAAGCAATCAAACATTTTCACGCACAAGTAGGAAACAGATAATGCAAGTAGCAAATATAACAGGTAGCATGATATATATTCAGTTAGGCAATCCTAGGTAATGCATAGCAGACAAAACAAACAAATGCACATGATGTATGCCTGTTCTATGGCTGATGAGGCTCATCTGTCCGTTATCCAGCCATCCCGACAAGTCTGAAAACCTTAAATTGTCCCTCATCGCGCATCCCATGAGTCTATGCATAGATTTCTCATTCATTCATCATTTATACAATCATTCATTCATTTATATATCACTCAATAGGGGATATCAATTTCCGGAAATTTATACGTGCCCGGTCACCCTTACGACGTAGGGTCAACAGAGTATCGAGTTTCAACCTAGAACGCGTGGTGGCAAGCCACGGTTTTGTTACCCAAGGAAACTCGTATCTCAGATATCATTAATTCATAAGCCGTTTAATATTCATAATTTTTATATAATCATTTATCATAGCCATGGAATTGGTGCACGCATTGTGAATCACACTTTTCACAACTCGTACCACTAACCAGCAAGTGCACTGGGTCGTCCAAGTAATACCTTACGTGAGTAAGGGTCGATCCCATGGAGATTGTCGGCTTGAAGCAAGCTATGGTTATTTTGTAATTCTTAGTCAGGAAATCAATGATAAGAGTGATTATATTTATGAAGAGTAAAAAGCATAAATTAAATAGTACTTATTATGCAGTAATGGAGAATATATTAGAATTTTGGAGATGCTTTGTCTTCTGAATCTCTGCTTTCCCCCTGTCTTCTTCTTCACGCATGCAAGGTTCCTCCTATGGCAAGCTGTGTGTTGGTGGATCACCGTTGTCAATGGCTACCATCCGTCCTCTCACTGAAAATGGTCCAGGTGCGCTGTCACCGCACGGCTAATCATCTGTCGGTTCTCACTCATGCTGGAATAGGATCCATTGATCCTTTTAGGTCTGTCACTACACCCAACCCTTGTGAGTTTGAAGCTCGTCACAGTCATTCAATCCCTGAATCCTACTCGGAATACCACAGACAAGGTTTAGACTTTTCGGATTCTCAAGAATGCTGCCAATGGATTCTAGCTTATACCACGAAGATTCTGATTAAGGAATCTAAGAGATACTCATTCAATCGAAGGTAGAATGGAGGTGGTTGTCAGGCACGCGTTCATAGGTTGAGAATAGTGATGAATATCAAGGATCATCACATCCATCATATTGAAGTGTGAATGAACATCTTAGATAGAAACAAGCGTGTTTGAATAGAAAACAGAAATAATTGCATTAATTCATCGAGACACAGCAGAGCTCCTCACCCCCAACAATGGAGTTTAGAGACTCATGCCATCAAAGAGTACAAAGGTCAGATCTAAAAATGTCATGAGGTACAAAATAAATCTCTAAAAGTTGTTTAAATACTAAACTAGTGACCTAGGTTTACAGAAAATGAGTAAACTATGATAGATAGTGCAGAAATCCACTTCCAGGGCCCACTTGGTGTGTGCTGGAGTTGAGACTTGAGCTTTACACATGCCTAGGATGTTTTTGGAGTCAAACGCTAGGTTGTAACCTGTTTCTGGCGTTTAACTCTACTTTGCAACCTGTTTCTGGCGTTTAACTCCAGAATAGGGCAGGAAGCTGGCGTTGAATGCCATTTTGTGTCATTTATCTTCAAGCAAAGTATGGACTATTATATATTGTTGGGAAGCTCTGGATGTCTATTTTCCAACGCAATTGAGAGCGCGCCATTTGGACTCCTATATCTCAAGAAAATCCACTTTGAGTGCATGGAGGTCAGAATCCAACAGCATCTACAGTCCTTTTTCAGCCTCTGAATCAGATTTTTGCTCAGGTCCCTCAATTTCAGCCAGAAATTACCTGAAATCACAGAAAAACACACAAACTCATAGTAAAGTCCAGAAATGTGATTTTTATTTAAAAACTAATAAGAATATAATAAAAAGTGACTAAAACATATTAAAAACTACCTAAAAACAATGCCAAAAAGCATATAAATTATCCGCTCATCACAACACCAAACTTAAATTGTTGCTTGTCCCCAAGCAACTAAAAACAAATTAGGATAAAAAGAAGAGAAGATACAATGAATTCCAAAAACATCTATGAAGATCAGTCTTAATTAGATGAGCGGGGTTATTGGCTTTTTGCTTCTGAAGAGTTTTGGCATCTCACTTTATCCTTTGAAGTTCAGAATGATTGGC
>NC_029794.2:101114582-101165019 GCF_000816755.2 Arachis ipaensis
TGCTTGGATCCTTGGATCCTTTTTATTACCCTTGCCTTTTGGTTTTAAGGGCTATTGGCTTTTTGCTCTTGCCTTTTGGTTTTAAGAGCTCTTGGCTTTTTCTGCTTGCTTTTTCTTTTTCTTTTCTTTTTTTTCACCATTTTTCTTTTTTTTTTCTGCAAGCTTTGTTCTTCACTGCTTTTTCTTGCTTCAAGAATCATTTTTTTGATTTTTTAGATTATTAATAACATTTCTCCTTTTCCATTATTCTTTCAAGAGCCAACAATTTTAACATTCATAAACAACAAATTCAAAAATATGCACTGTTCAAGCATTCATTCAGGAAACAAAAAGTATTGCCACCACATCAAAATAATTAAACTATTTTAAAATTTGAAATTTATGTACTTCTTTTTCTTTTTTAGAAAACATTTTTCATTTAAGAAAGGTGATGGATTCATAGGACATTCATATCTTTAAGACATAGACACTAGACACTAATGATCATGTAATAAAGATACAAACATAGATAAAACATAAAGCATATAAATCGAAAAACAGAAAAACAAATAGACAAGGAGATTAAGGAACGGGTCCACCTTAGTGAGGGTGGCGTCTTCTTCCTCTTGAAGAACCAGTGGTGCTCTTGAGCTCCTCTATGTCTCTTCCTTGCCTTTGTTGCTCCTCCCTCATGGCTCTTTGATCTGCAGTCAAATGCTCTACCACTGAACTATGGACCCTTGAGATGAACCTCTCCATCTCTCATGACTCGGGGATGGAAGCAACTGCCTTCCTTTTCCTCTTTCTAGAGGTTTCTCCGGCCTTAGGTGCCATAAATGGTTATGAAAAAACAAAAAGCAACGCTTTTTTTCCACACCAAACTTAAAAAGGTTTGCTCGTCCTCGAGCAAAAGTAGATAGAAGGGAGTAGAAGGAGAAGTGGAGGAGAAGGAGGTGTGTGAATGGGTGGGTTTGGGAGGGGAATGGTTTGAATTGGAATGGTGAGGTAGGTGGGGATCCTGTGGGGTCAAGGACTTAGCATCCCTGCTCCATTGAGGCATGCAAAACGCCCTTAGTGTGCAATCCTGGCGTTTAACGCCAGACTGCTGCTTGTTTCTGGCGTTAAACGCCAGCTTTTCCCCTTTCTTGGTGTTGAACGCCAACTTGGTGCTTGTTTCTGGCGTTTAACGCCAGCTTGATGCTTTTTTCTGGCGTTAAACGCTAGTCTGATGCTTCTTACTGGCGTTTAAACGCCAGTAAGCTCTTCTTCCAGGGTGAGCTGTTTTAATGCTGTTTTTGACTTTGCTTTGATTTCTGTGACTCCACATGATCATCATCCTAAAGAAAACATAAAATGAAAATGGAAAAACAGAAAATTAACATAGATAAGGAAAAATTGGGTTGCCTCCCAATAAGCGCTTCTTTATTGTCTTTAGCTGGACCTTGCTGAGCTTTTAATCTAGCCTCAGCCTTGAGCACTCTTGCTCAATATTGCGTTCAAGATAATGCTTGATTCTCTGTCCATTAACAATGAACTTCTTATCAGAATCAATATCTTGAAGCTCCACATAGCCATATGGTGACACACTTATAATCACATATGGTCCCCTCCACCAGGATTTCAGTTTCCCGGGGAATAGCCTGAGCCTAGAGTTAAACAACAGAACTTTCTGTCCTGGTTCAAAGACTCTAGATGACAGCTTTCTGTCATGCCATCTTTTTGCTTTCTCTTTGTAAAGCTTGGCTTTTTCGAAAGCAGTGAGTCTGAATTCCTCTAGCTCATTCAGCTGGAGCAATCTTTTTTCTCCAGCTAATTTGGCATCAAAGTTTAGGAATCTGGTTGCCCAGTAGGCCTTATGCTCCAGTTCCATGGGTAGATGACATGCCTTACCATACACAAGCTGGTATGGAGAGGTCCCTATAGGAGTCTTGAATGCTGTTTTGTAAGCCCACAGAGCATCATCCAAGCTTCTCGCCCAATCCTTTCTACGGGTACTTACAGTCCATTCCAGGATTCTTTTTATTTCTCTATTAGAGACTTCAGCTTGCCCATTTGTTTGTGGATGATACGGAGTTGCCACCTTGTGACTAATTCCATACCGGACCATAGCAGAGTAAAGCTGTTTGTTGCAGAAGTGAGTGCCCCCATCACTAATTAGTGCTCTAGGGACACCAAACCTGCTGAAGATATGTTTTTGGAGGAACTTCAGCACTGTCTTAGTATCATTAGTGGGTGTGGCAATGGCCTCTACCCATTTGGATACATAGTCGACTACCACCAGAATATAAGTGTTTGAGTATGATGGTGGGAAAGGCCCTATGAAGTCAATACCCCATACGTCAAACAACTCAATCTCTAAGATTTCTTGCTGAGGCATGGCGTAACTGTGAGGTAGATTACCAGCTCTCTGGCAGCTGTCACAGTTACGCACAAACTCTCGGGAGTCTTTATAGAGAGTAGGCCAGTAGAAGCCACATTGGAGGACTTTTGTGGCTGTTCGCTCACCTCCGAAATGTCCTCCATATTGTGATCCATGACAATGCCATAGGATCTTCTGTGCTTCTTCTCTAGGTACACACCTACGGATTATTCCGTCTACACATCTCTTAAAGAGATATAGTTCATCCCACAGGTAGTACTTTGCATCAGTAATTAATTTTTTCTTTTGTTGCTTGCTGTACTCCTTGGGTATGAATCTTGCAGCTTTATAGTTTGCAATGTCTGCAAACCATGGTGTTTCCTGGATGGCAAACAGTTGCTCATCCAGAAAGGTTTCAGAGATCTCAATAGAGGGGAAAGACGTCCCTTCTACTGGCTCTATCCGGGACAGATGATCAGCCACTTGGTTCTCTGTCCCTTTTTTGTCTCTTATTTCTATATCAAACTCTTGAGAAGCAACACCCATCTTATGAGCCTGGATTTTGAATCTTTTGTGAGTAGATATTTAAGAGCAGCATGGTCAGTATATACAATCACTTTTGATCCTACTAAGTATGATCTAAACTTGTCAATGGCATAAACCACTGCAAGCAATTCTTTTTCTGTGGTTGTGTAATTTTTCTGGGCATCATTTAAAACGCGGCTAGCATAATAAATGACATGCAGAAGCTTGTTATGCCTCTGTCCTAGTACTGCACCAATGGCATGGTCACTGGGATCACACATTAGTTCAAATGGTAATGTCCAGTCTGGTGTAGAAATAACTGGTGCTGTGACCAGCTTAGCTTTCAGAGTTTTAAACGCCTGCAGACACTCTGTGTCAAACACAAATGGCGTGTCAGCAGCTAGCAGATTGCTCAGAGGTTTTGCAATTAAGACGGAAAAGTCATCCATGAAGACTTCCAGAAATTTCTCTACTATATCAGAGAAGATAGAGAGCATGCACCTCTGAAAGGTTGCAGATGCATTGCACAGACCAAATGGCATCCTTCCGTAGGCAAATACTCCAGATGGACATGTGAATGCTATTTTCTCTTGATCCTGTGGATCTACTGCAATTTGGTTGTAGCTTGAATAGCCATTCAAAAAGCAGTAATAATCATGACCTGCTAGTCTTTCTAGCATCTGGTCTATGAATGGTAAAGAAAAATGATCATTTCTGGTGGCAGTATTGAGCCTTCTGTAGTAAATACACATGCGCCACCCTGTAACTGTTCTTGTAGGAACCAGTTCATTTTTTTCACTATGAACCACTGTCATGCCTCCCTTTTTGGGGACAACTTGGACAGGGCTCACCCAGGGGCTATCAGAAATAGGATAAATAATCCCAGCCTCCAGTAACTTGGTGACCTCTTTCTGCACCACTTCCTTCATGGCTGGATTTAGCCGCCTCTGTGGTTGAACCACTGGCTTAGCATCATCCTCCAATAGGATCTTGTGCATGCATCTTGCTGGGCTGATACCCTTAAGATCACTTATGGACCACCCAAGAGCTATCTTGTATAGGAAAGGTCTTCCTAGAATGAGAGTAGCACTCTTGTGCTCCTCCATTTCCAGCACTACAAAGTCAGTGGGGAAGGCGAATGGCCCAACCCTGATAATCATGTCTTCAATCACTGATAAACCACTATTTTATGGTTTATATTGTGTTTAATTGTGTGATTTTATCATGATCTTTACCCACTTATTCATTAATTTGGCATGCATTTATATTTTCTTCCTGAAATTATTACATGATTGAAAACTGCTTCCTAGAGACTTTTAATTATGCATTTTAATTCTCTTTTATTCCATTCGATGCCGTGATCTGTGTGTTAAGCGTTTCAGGCTTTATAGGGCATGAATGAGTTGGATATTAGAAAGGAAGTTAGCAAAAATGGAAGGAACACAAGAAATTGAGGAGATAACCAGTGAGAAGTGACGCGACCGCATGGCTCACGCGACCGCGCGGAAGAGGAGAAATCGCAGTGATGTGGCCGCATGGCTCACGCGACCGCGCGGAATGGAAAAGCACAAGCGATGCGGAAGCGTGGACGACGCGAACACGTGGCATGGAAAAACGCGAATGACGCGTCCGCATGGATGACGCGATCGCGTGACATGCGCGATCTGCATAATCTGCAGAATTCGCTGGGGGCGATTTTGGACCCTATTTTGACCCAATTTTTGACCCAGAACAGCAGACTAGAGCCAGAGAACATGCAGAAACCAAAAACAACATTCATTCTACACAGTTTTAGTTTTAGATCTAGTTTTACTCCTCCTCTAGGTTTTCTCTCCATACATTTATAGTTCTTAGGATTAAATTTTCTCTTACTTTTTGGCATTGGAACACTGAGAAGAGTTATTACCTCATCAAGACTTCGTCATTCTAGTTCGTTTTCTTTACTTGACTTTACTCTTCCATGTTCTTTGCTTTGTTTAATTTTACCATTGGAATATTTTTAGGATTATTTAATACAAGG
Source organism: Arachis ipaensis (assembly GCF_000816755.2). Classification (NCBI taxonomy): domain Eukaryota; kingdom Viridiplantae; phylum Streptophyta; class Magnoliopsida; order Fabales; family Fabaceae; genus Arachis; species Arachis ipaensis. Next base: position 101,119,466 of record NC_029794.2, read on the forward strand.
ACCACTTTTATTTTTAATTGACTATTTTGATTTTTATTTACAATGTCTTTCTTTAATTCCTTTTCATATGCTATGAATTTTACATTCACAATGAGCGAGTAGTTTCCTAACTTGATGGGGAGTTGATTGAAAGGAACCCTTGAGTTGGAAAGCTTAAAAGAAAGATTGTAATTGGGTTTATGGTTGGATTGCCTTCTAGTCACTAACACCAATCTCTTTTAATTAAGTGGATTGCAACTTGTGAACAGACGTAGCATTCCAACTTGTTTGACTTTTCCTTACCTAGTAAAGGATGACTAAACAGGACAACCTTTAATTGTCAATTAATCTTGAGAGTATTCCAACAATAATAGGGATTCCAACTAACCAACTCCCAGTCAAGGCTTTTATTTACATTATTCAAATTCACCAATTTAATTTCCTGTTTACTCAACTTAAACCTTTTTAAAAACATCTGATTAATAAAATAGTACACTTTTCTGCAACTCGTTGGGAGACGACCTGGGACTCATACTCCCAGTATTTTAATTTCAATTTTCTGTGACACCTTTTTAAATTGATAGGCAGATTTCTGGCGAGTTAAGAACTATACTTGCAACGTATATAAATTAACAATTTTTAATTCCCCAATTTCTGCCCGCATCAATTTTTGGCACCATTACCGAGGAGTTGCAATAGAGTGCTAAAGTTATTAATTAGAATTTATTTGTTTGCATTTTATTTTATTTTGCTACTATGAGCTGCATGTTTCTTTCGTCAAATGATGCGTTCACTTCCTGATCCAAGCTTGCCAATATTCGATCCTGAAATTGAAAGGACTATTTCACGAATAAGGCGAGCTCGGCATCAGTTAGTCCTCTCTGAGGGCAGATCTGAAACGTCAGTTGAAGAAGAAACCAGCCCCGTTCTACTGATTCGGTTGATTCACGTGCAGAAGATATGGCAGCTAGGAGAGTTACCATCCAGGAGGAAGGAGCCCCTAATTTTACAATGCAACCGTTTCAAGCACATCACCCAGCAGTGGCTACAGATTTTGAAATAAAGACCGCACTGCTCAATTTGATTTCCAAGTTTCATGGCTTACCTGCTCAAGAGCCTATCAAGCACTTGAGAGATTTCCAAGCAGCCTGTTCTACTGTCAGGCGTGATGGTGCTGATGAAACTTCAATTTTGCTAAAAGCTTTTCCGTTTTCTCTTAAGGGAAAAGCAAGAGAGTGGTACTACACTCAACCCCTAGCAAATGTATCCAACTGGGATACGCTCAGAAAAGAGTTTTTGGAGAAATTTTTTCCATCTGAAGTTACTGATAAACTGAGGAAAGACATTTCCAAGATTGTTCAAGATGACAACGAGACTCTCTTTGAATACTGGGAACGCTTCAATAATCTTCTGGAAGCATGCCCCCACCACATGATTGACAAGATAGTATTACTCAGCTATATCACACAGGGTATGAGGCCCTAAGATAAGACCACATTGGAAAGTGCTAGCAATGGGTCTATGAAGAAGTACAAGACCACTGATGAGGCATGGCAATTGATCAGCGACTTAGCTGAATCTACTAGGAACCATAGGCAGAAACAAGGCCGTTCAAAAGTCGTTGCAGAAGTATCCTCTAGCAGAGAGACTGCTGCTCTAGCTCAGAGTGTCTGTGAAATGACCAACTTGCTGAAGCAGATGCAATTGAATCAACAACAAGTTCAGCAAGCTCAACCTTCTCCAGCACAGCAAAGCCAACAGTTAGTCCCACAGAGAGTCTGCAGAATTTGTGCTGATTATAGCCATTATACTGATGAATGCCCGCAGCTCCAGCAGGAAGACAACATGGTGGCATCCACTCATAACTTCTATGACCGCCCCAACCAGGGGTACAATCAAGGTGGAAATTATAACCATGGATGGCAGGACAATTCTAACCAGAATTGGAAGGACAACAATAACAGAGGAGGCAGAGACAATCAGGGAAATCAGAGGTGGAATAATAACAACAACAGGCAGCAGAACCAACCTTATAGAGCACCTCACTGAGGCAATCCCAAGGACCATAGAATACCCAACAGTAGACCTCTCAAATTACTTATCCTTCTTCATCTCCTAATGATGAGTTACTACAATCTATTGATAGGAGACAACAGGCCATGGAAAACAACCTTAGTGCCACTCTAAATGGTCTGACCTCTGCTGTACAAGCTCTCGCCTCACAGACTGGATCAATGAATAACTCCAGTAACCAACCTTTGAGCTCCACTGGAATTCCCTCTCAACCATTACCCAATCCAAAGGGAGGCATTAATGCCATCACCCTAAGGTCCGGAACCACACTACAGGTGAGAAATCAGGAGGAGCCAAGCCCACCAGAACACGCCTTAGCTGAAGAGGTAGTAGAAATAGAAGATGTCGAAGAGGAAGAGGACATACAGAACATAGCTGAAAAAGAAGAAGCCCAACCACAGGAGGAAGTACCAAAAGGCGCAAACACTGCAGAAAACACCTTTCCCATTCTATTTCCACAACTTGCAAGGAAGCCCAGGAAGCAGCTGGAACCCGATCCCAAAATGGTAGAAATATTAAAAAAGGTTGAGGTAACTGTTCCTCTTTTTGATGTTATTCAATAGGTACCTAAATATGCAAAGTTTCTAAAAGATTTATGTATACATAAAGATAAAATTAATAAATTAGAAACTATTCCTTTAGGTAGTTCCATATCTGCTTTAATGGGAGGATTACTTGAAAAGTGTAGTGATCCAGGTCCTTGTATAGTTAGTTGTACTATTGGTGGAGTCGTAATTTATGATTGCATGTGTGATTTAGGAGCATGTGTTAGTATAATGCCTTTGTCTATATATGATATTTTGAGGCTCCCTCCCTTAAAAAGGTCGGCAGCTCGTTTTGTGTTAGCAGATAAAAGCATTATTACAGTGGCTGGAGTTGCTGAAGATGTTTTGGTGAACATTAAAGGGCTTACATTTTCCACTGATTTTTATATCTTGGAGATGCTCCATAATGACTCAGATAAGCCATCATCAATCCTACTTGGAAGACCATTCCTGAAAACATCAAAATTCAAATTGGATGCTTTTTCAGGAACATACTCTTTTGAAATAGATGGCCGAATAGTAATCTTCAATTTGAATGGAGTCATAAACAACCCTCCAGAAGATCATTCTATCTTCCAGTGTGATGTCATAGATGAAACTGTAGCCAAAGTTCACAAGGAAGAATTAGAAGAATGGCACACTGGACAAGGTCCAAGTGTGGGGACCCTCTTGACTGACAATGAGGGCACTTTGGCATTTTCACAAGCTCCAGACAATCCAGAGCCTGGCCATGATCAGAAGTTAGAGTTGAAACCTCTTCCTCCACATCTCAAATATGCTTATCTTGAAGATGAGCAGAAGTTTCCAGTTATCATTGCAAGGGAACTCACTTCTCAACAAGAAGAGCAGTTACTTGATGTACTGAGGAGGCACAAGAAAGCAATTGGGTGGAGTTTGGCAGACATAGTAGGCATCAACCCTCAAGTATGTGAGCACAGAATATTTTTAGAAGAGGGAGCAAGACCTGTCCGTCAACCCCAAAGAAGATTAAATCCCACTATCTTGGAAGTTGTCAAAAAGGAAGTGACCAGACTGTTGGAAGCAGGTATAATCTATCCTATTTCAGACAGTGAATGGGTTAGCCCAGTACAAGTGGTGCCTAAGAAGTCTGGAGTCACTACAGTGAAGAATGAGCATGGAGAGCTCATAGCAACTAGGGTTCAGAATGCTTGGAGAGTCTGCATTGATTACAGGCGTCTCAACCAAGCCACCCGTAAGGATCACTACCCACTTCCATTCATTGATCAAATGCTGGATCGCCTGTCAGGTAAATCACATTATTGTTTTTTAGATGGTTACACAGGTTATTTCCAGATTCATATAGCTCCTGAGGATCAGGAAAAGACCACTTTTACATGTCCTTTTGGGACTTATGCTTACAAGAGAATGCCCTTTGGCTTGTGCAATGCACCAGCTACTTTCCAAAGGTGCATAATGAGTCTTTTCTCTGATCTTATTGAAGACTGTATGGAGGTTTTTATGGACGATTTTAGCGTTTATGGTGATTCTTTTAGCCTTTGCTTAGATGGATTATCTAGAGTATTAGATAGATGTGTTAATACAAACCTTGTATTAAATTTTGAAAAATGCCATTTTATGGTAAAAAAAGGGATTGTATTAGGACATGTGGTATCTAATAATGGCATTTCTGTAGACCCAGCAAATGTGAATATTATTTCTAGTTTACCTTACCTCTCCTTTGTGAGGGAAGTCCGTTCGTTCCTTGGCCATGCAGGTTTTTATAGGAGATTTATTAAGGACTTTAGTAAGGTAGCACTTCCCTTATCCAGATTACTGCAGAAGGATATTGAGTTCGAGTTCAGTGAGGATTGCAAACAAGCGTTTGATAAGCTGAAGGCCGCCCTGACTCAAGCCCCAATTGTGAGAGGACCAGTCTGGAGCCAGCCGTTTGAAATCATGTGCGATGCTTCCAACCATGCAGTAGGAGCAGCGCTGGCTCAGCGTGAAGGTAAGGATCCTTTTGTTATAGCTTATGCGTCTAAGACTTTAGACGCTGCCCAGTCCAATTATACTACTACTGAGAAAGAGCTTCTTGCTATTATTTTTGCTCTGGATAAATTCCGAGCTTATTTACTTGGTACTAGAGTAGTAGTGTATTCGGACCATGCAGCTTTAAAGTATCTATTATCTAAAAAGGAGTCCAAACCAAGGCTTATACGTTGGATCCTGCTATTACAAGAATTTGATTTAGAAATAAAGGATAGGAGTGGTAACCAGAATTTAGTGGCAGACCGCTTGAGTCGCCTTGAGCACATTAAGGATGATTCTACTACTATAGATGATAATTTTCCATTTGATAACTTGCAAGCGGTATCTGAGGTATTCCCTTGGTATGCACCTGTAGCTAATTATCTAGTTACCCGCACATTTCCTCCAAACTTTTCTAAGCATCAAAGAGACAAGCTGAAAAGCGAGTCTAAATATTATATATGGGATGACCCATATTTATGGAGATGTGGCGCTGATAAGGTAATTAGACGTTGTGTGTCTCAATCAAAATTCCAGTCCATTTTAGAGGCCTGTCACTCATCTGAGAGTGGAGGGCATTTTGGCCCTCAACAAACAGCTAGAAAGATCTTAGACTGTGGATTCTGGTGGCCTACTCTTTTTAGAGATGCTGCTGAGTTTTGTAAATCTTGTCTCCCATGCCAAAAATTTGATAATATATCCAGGAGGGATGAGATGCCTCAACAAATTATGCTTTTTTGTGAAATTTTTGATGTTTGGGGCATTACCTTCATGGGTCCATTTCCAAATTCTAATGGTTATTTTTATATATTGTTAGCTGTGGATTACGTTTCCAAATGGGTGGAAGCAATTCCTACCCGCACTGATGATGCTAACACTATTGTTTCCTTTGTGAGAAACCATATTATTTGCTGCTTTGGATCACCGCGAGCAATCGTGAGCGATCAAGGAACCCATTTTTGTAACAGGAGACTAACAGGATTAATGAAGAAGCATGGGATAATTCATAAGGTTGCGATAGCATACCATCCTCAGACCAATGGGCAAGCCGAGGTGTCAAACAGAGAGATAAAGCGTATCTTGCAGAAGATAGTCAAACCTCATCGAAAAGACTGGAGTACCAGGCTACAAGATGCACTCTGGGCATACAGAACAACATACAAAACACCCATTGGGATGAGTCCTTTCCACTTAGTTTATGGAAAAGCTTGCCATCTCCCAGTTGAAGTAGAGCACAGAGCCTTTTGGGCAGTCAAGGAGTGCAATATGGGAATTGAGAAAGCCGGAGCTAAAAGGAAGTTACAACTGCAAGAACTGGAGAGTCTTCGCCTAGAAGCTTATGAGAACTCAAGAATTTACAAGGAAAAGATGAAGGCTATACATGATCAGCACATCAAGAAAAAAGAGTTCCAACTTGGGGATTTAGTCCTCCTTTACAAATCTCGACTGAGGCTCATGCCAGGTAAGTTGAGATCAAGATGGGAAGGTCCATACAGAGTAGAGAAGGCCGAACCGTACGGAGTTTATCACCTAAGTCATCCTTCAAGTTCTGAACTTATCAAAGTTAATGGACAATGCCTGAAGCTATACCATGGCAAGAAGATGCAGAAAAACAAGGAGCTTGAGATCTTCCTCTTGGAAGATCCCCACATAACAGAAGATTGAGCTAGTGGAGCGTCCAACTTACGGACGTTAAAGCAAAGTTCTAGGTGGGAGACAACCCACCATGGTATGATCGTTTCTTTTTCAATTTTATTTCATGTTGTTTATTTTTATTTTATTTTAATTGAACCTGGAATTATTCATAGCATCTACATTAGTATTGCATACTGCATAATTGCATAAAAAAAACACGCACACGACACGGCAGCGTCGCTGACGCGTCCGCGTCACTAGTGCATTGGGAAGAAAAGAATTGAACAGAGAGTCATGCGAGAGCGTGGCTGGAGGCGCGCCTTTAGCATACTTTGACCCACGCGACCGCGTCATTTGAAAAATAGCTTCCCCACGCGTCCGCGTCACCCACGCGACCGCGTGGCCTTGTAAATCGACGTAAAAATGGTGTATGGCCGAAAGTTGAGCTGGAATTGGGCTGGACTCGTGCTGGAAGCCCAAGCCCTCCCACGCAAACGCGTGCCTCACGCGTCCGCGTCATATTGGAAATAAGGCCATTCACGCGATCGTGTCACCCACGCGACTGCGTCACCCAAAATTTAGCAAAATAAGATTTTGAACAGAGAGTTGTGCGAGCGCGAGGCTGCCCTCGCGCCACTAGCACAAATCGAGTCACGCGATCGCGTGCCCCATGCGTCCGCATCACCCAACCTTATCGCGCGCCGCACGACCGAGTCACCCACGCGACCGCGTCGCCTGCGTCCCACAACTTATCCATATTAGTGCTAACTATCTTATCTTTTCTTCTCTACTCCTAATTTCTTCTATCTTCTCTTCTTTCTCTCTCCTTTCTTACTTTCTTCTTCTCTCCTCCTTTCCCTTCTCATTCTTCTTATCTTTCTTTTTATTTTACTTAATTTATTTGCATATTTCATTCATTGCATTTTAATTTAGTGTACATTTTTATTTTCTTTTCTAAATTCATTCTTTTTTTCCTTTGGTGTTCAAATTTTTAAACTGTTGCATCTTCTCTTGATTTATTCTGGATGCTTAGTGACTTATTTTATTCTGGATAGGTAATATTATTTATATCAATCTTTTATACCTGTATTACTTTTGCATTGACATGAATTTATATTATCTCTCTTTACCCACACTCTCTTCCCTATTTTTACAAATTTTTGCACTCTTGATTTGCCATGTACTTCTACTATTTTCTCATTTGCATGTTGTAGCTACCATGTAATTGAGACCCTCATTATCTGGCATTAACCCAACCATATTTTATTTTATCTTTATTTCTGGGTTACTGTTCTTCTTTTTCTCTTCTTTCAGGCTGGCCACTGAAGACAGAAAAAGGGAGAAACTTCTAAAAGGAAAGACAAACAAGTCCATCTGCACATTTCTTGATGAGAAAAGCGTCAGTTGAAGCAACCCGTCCACTCGCACATCTTAGCATGCACCGAGAACGGTGCAATCTTTAAGTGTGGGGAGGTCGATACCGATCTCCGTGGGTTAGTACTCTTCTATCTCAACACCCATGGATTATTTTCCTTGTTAGTTGTTGTATTTGCATGTTTGATTTCATATTTATTTGATTTTGTGCATATTTTACCACTTGGTTGAAGTAATATTTTCTTTTTCAAGAAACTTTTTAAAGTACTTCACTAATTTGAATAAAATTTAATATTACACTTGTTTGAAGAAATATTATACTGGAACATGGTTTAGAGCTCGAACACACAAAACCAGTGAGATTTTGAGCTTATTTAAATTGGTTGCATTTTATCAACCAATATTCTGTTTTAGTGTGTATTTTTCTCTCTAAAATTGTGATCTTTGTCTTGCATAATTCTGTATTTCCATTATTTGATGTATGCATACACTTACATGATTGAGGCCTTTGTTTCACTGAGCTTACATACCCATATGGCCTTACCCTTTTATTATCCTTTGCAAACCAATGTTGAGCCTATTATACCTCTTTGTTCTTTACTTTAGCACATCATTAACTCTAAGCGAAAAATAATAATGTCCTTAATGTGAATCCTTGGTTAGCTTAGACTAGTGAGAGTGTTTATGATTTAAGTGTGGGGAAAATGGGTTGGAAACATTTGGTTTGATAATTGAGTATGTTAGAATTTTCTGAAAATGTGAAAGAATGTTGAGAATATGTTCATGCATTCAATAAATTAATCATATGCATTGAGGAAAAAAAAGTTTTAAGAAAATAAAAATAGAAAAAGAAGAAAAAAAAAGAGAAAAAAAAGAAGAGCAAATAAATAAAAGGGGACAAAATGCCCCAAAGTAAGTGGTGAAAGCAATGCATATGTACGATACTTAAAATTAGAATGCATGAATATGTGAAAAACATGGTTAATGGATGGTTAGATATTGTATTATGATTACATGGATTGTCCTAAGTTAGGTGGAAAGTTTAAGTTAATTAAGGATTCAGATTTTAGTCCACTTGGCCAAATACAATCCTACCTTGACCCTAACCCCATTACAACCCTTAAAAGACCTCTTGATATGCGTATCTGTGCATTAAATTTATGTTGATTGTTAGATGAAGAGCAAGGCTTAGAAAGCAAAGTTAGTAGAGAATTGAGAGAATCGAACCTAAAACACTTGAGTGATTAGAGTGCATACACTCTTAGTGAGGGTTCGATGCTCGATTCTTTGTTCCCGGCTTTCATGAGCTATTTTATTCTACAAGCCTATTTATACTTCATTTTTATGATTTGAATTAGTGAAATCTAGTTCATATTTATTCTTGGAGAACTTATTTACTTTTAACTAAGTAGGTAGAAACATTTTGTATGTAGTTGCATTCATATAGATAGGTTGCATTTCATATATTCTTACTTTCCTCTTCATTCCTTTATAGCTTCTCTTGAGCTTAGCATGAGGACATGCTAATGTTTAAGTGTGGGGAGGTTGATAAACCACTATTTTATGGTTTATCTTGTGCTCAATTGAGTGGATTTTATCAACTCTTTACCCACTTATTCATACTATTTGCATGGTTTTACATTTGCCTTCCTAATTATGTGCTTTGATTGAAAACATGCTTCTTTGGCCTTAAGTTCCCTATGTTTAAATCCTCTCTTATTACAATTAGATGCCTTGATATGTGTGTTAAGTGATTTCAGAGATTACAGGGCAGGAATGGCTCAGAGGATGGAAAGGAAGCATGCAAAAGTGGAAGGAATACAAGAAGTTGGAGAAATTGCTAAGCTGTCCGGCCTGACCTCTTTGCACTCAAAGGGCTATAACTTTAGCTACAGAGGTTCAAATGATGCGGTTCTAGTTGCGTTGGAAAGCTAATGTCCGGGGCTTCGATTTGATATATAATATGCCATAGTTTCTCTGACGCTAGGTGACGCGAACGCGTGCTCCACGCGGCCGCGTCGCAGTGACGAAAAATCAGCGTATTTGAATTCGCAACCAGCGAATTCTGGGCTGTTTCTGACCCAGTTTGCGGCCCAGAAAACACAGATTAGAGGCTATAAAGTATGGGAATCCATTCATTCATGGACACAAACTTTCATATTCACAATTTTAGGATTAGATGTAGTTTTAGATAGAGAAGTTCTCTCCTCTCTCTTAGGTTTTAGGATTAGGATTCCTCTTAAAGGAATTAGGATTTCAACTTTATTATTTCAACTTACAACTTCAATCACAGGTTCAATGTTCCTTTTATTTATTTTTCCAATTTAATTTATAAACTTTTCTATGTTAAGATTTGAATATTTTATTTAATATAATTGAGTTATTTCAGACTTATCACTTCTTCTATTGTTTGATGTTCTAAGTTGGATCCTAACTTGATTTTAGAGTTGATTGATATTTGGAGACCCTTGAGTTGAATTACTCAAGAGCTAAATTGTAATTGGGTTTATTGTTGGCTGGCTCTCTAGTCACTAACGCTAATCCAAACACAAGAGTGAGGATTGGGACTTGTGAATATAAGTAGACTTCCAACTTACTTGACTTTCTTTTACTTTACTTGGTAAAGGATAACTAAGTAGAAGCAACCTTCAATTATCAATTGATCTTGAGAAAAATTCAACAAGGATAGAACTTCCGATTAATCTTCTCCGGGTCAAGGCTTTTAATTTAATTACATGAAATCTCTTATTTATTTTTATTGCTTTAATTTATAAATATATCTGTACCCATTGTCCAAACTCCAAAACCCCAATTTACAAACTCATAACCAATAATAAGAACATACTTCCCTGCAGTTCCTTGAGAAGATGACCCGAGGTTAAATACTTCGGTTATCAATTTATTTAGGGGTTTGTTACTTGTGACAACCAAAACATTTGTAAGAAAGGTTGATTGCTTGGTTTAGTAACTATACTTGCAACGAGAATTTATTCTAACTTCTAAACAATCAATCTTCAGTTCTTTAAAATAGAACTAACAGGAGACTAACAGGATTAATGAAGAAGCATGGGATAATTCATAAGGTTGCAACAGCATACCATCCTCAGACCAATGGGCAAACCGAGATGTCAAACAGAGAGATAAAGCGTATCTTGCAGAAGATAGTCAAACCTCATCGAAAAGACTGGAGCACCAGGCTACAAGATGCACTCTGGGCATACAGAACAACATACAAAACACCCATTGGGATGAGTCCTTTCTGCTTAGTTTATGGAAAAGCTTGCCATCTCCCAGTTGAAGTAGAGCACAGAGCCTTTTGGGCAGTCAATGAGTGCAATATGGGAATTGAGAAAGCCGGAGCTGAAAGGAAGTTGCAACTGCAAGAACTGGAGAGCCTTCGCCTAGAAGCTTATGAGAAATCAATAATATACAAGGAAAAGATGAAGACTGTACATGATCAGCACATCAAGAAAAAAGAGTTCCAACTTGGGGATTTAGTCCTCCTTTACAAATCTCGACTGAGGCTCATGCCAGGTAAGTTGAGATCAAGATGGGAAGGTCCATACAGAGTAGAGAAGGCCGAACCGTACGGAGTTTATCACCTAAGTCATCCTTCAAGTTCTGAACTTATCAAAGTTAATGGACAATGCCTGAAGCTATACCATGGTGAGAAGATGCAGAAAAACAAGGAGCTTGAGATCTTCCTCTTGGAAAATCCCCACATAGCAGAAGATTGAGCTAGTGGAGCGTCCAACTTACGGACGTTAAAGCAAAGTGGTAGGTGGGAGACAACCCACCATGGTATGATCGTTCTTTTCTTTATTTTTTAGTTTTTCATATTCAATAACTCTTCTCTTTATCAGTACTTTCGTGCATCTGCATCTGCATATTTAAAAAAAAAAAAGCCACGCGATGCGACTGCATCAGTGACGCGTCCGCGTCGCAAGGAGAGGGGAGAAAAATAAAAACGAACAGAGAGTCACGCTGGAGCGTGGCTGGAGGCGTGCCAGTGGCACTAATCAACCCACGCAACCGCGTCGCTGATGCGTCTGCGTCGTATGGGCATAATGGCCTCCCACGCGACCGCGTGATCCACGCAGCCGCGTGCCCTGATTTTCGACGTAAAAAGGGTGCACAATGAATTATTGTGCGAGAGTGGTGCTGGATTGGTGCTGAACGCACAATTCTACCCACACGAACGCATGGCCCACGCGTCCGTGTGGTTCCCTTCTGAAGCCCATTCACGCGATCGCATACCCCACGCGATCGCGTCACCCCAAATTTGGCAAATATATCAATTCGAACACAGAGTTGTGCAGGCGCGAGGCTGCACTCGCGCCAGAAGCACAACATGGGTCACGCGACCGCGTGACCGACGCGACCGCGTGACCGACGCGACCGCGTCACCTGAACTAAAGTGCAATCGTGCGAACGCGTGCCCCACGCGGCCGCGTCGCTTGCACCGCACAGCTCAAACTTAATTGCCAAAATATCTTATCTTTTTCCTCTCCAAATCCTAATTTTTCTTTTCCCTCCTTATTTCTTCCTTCTCCCTTCTTCCTTCTATCTCCCTTTTCTCTATCTCTTTTTCACCTCCATTAACAAGGTTTTATTTTCTTCTTCCCTCTTTCCTTTTCTATCATCCTTATTATTTTATATGTTATTTTCTTTTCTTTCCTTTTTCTTTTCATTATCCATATTTTCTTTCTTCTTCTTTCCTTTTTACATGGTGTTAGAATTTTATTTGAGTCATTATTCCTCATTATATGCTTGTGGATTATTGCACTTGTTTGACAATTATATATAAATTTTTAAAGGGTTGCTTGCATGTTCACTTTAATACTTTCTATACCTTATCTACCATGCATGCTGTGTTTGTGAAAAAGCCCATATGACATTATGCACTTCTCTATGTTATTCTACTATTCAATGCTGCTTTTCATAAACTCCCTTTACTATTGTATTAATTGAAATTAATTGTCAATACAAACGTGATGGTTTGTTACGAGTGATGCTTGATCTATGCTGCTCATGCCCTTTGCCAGCATGCCAATAAACACCTTGCATTCACTTGTCATCATATGCACTAACTATTTTCCATTAATGATTTTTCACATATACTCATGAGCGCGTGTTAACGTCATTTAACTTTTAATGTGCATTTATAACCATCCTTTTCTGTTCTCTTCATTGCTCTATCTCTTTGAATTTAATTTACTTTCTCTTCCCTTTTTTAGGATGGCCACCAAGAAAGGAAAAGAGAAAGCTACTCCCAAACCACCAGCAAGAAGAGGAACTAAAAGAGCACTAGTGGCAGAGCCTTCTTCGACTGCTGTCAAGCCCTCAACAAAAAGAGTTAAGAGGATCATAAAGGTTGATGAAAAGGAGAAAGCCTTTCAAGCAAAGGACACTGTGCGATTTTCCAATCGCTACTGTGAGCAGATGTTCCCCATCCTGGCTGAAAGGAGCTACAACAACGAACACCTTCTTATCCTCCCGCCCAATATTGCTACTTTTGTTGAGCCACAAATTGAACAAAGACAATGCGCCTTTCAAGAAGCCGCACTCAAGCGCCAGATGTACCAATTTGACTGGGAAGCTGTTCTCAGAGTTATCACACTACCTGGCAGCCGTTGGATCTACGGATACCATCGTACCCGCCCTAAGGGAATATTGGCTTCAGCACTTACCTTGGAGGCTCGCATATGGGCACAGATCATGTCCCATTACGTCTTTCCGAGCACTCACGAGTCCTCCTTCACTGCGGACATGGCCGTTCTACTATGGTGCATCCTTACAGACCAACCTCTGAATCTACCAAGACATATTCGGAATGCCATGGGACACGTACAAATTGCGGGCAACCTACCTTTTCCCGCTTTAGTCTCAGATCTTGTCTCAGCAGCCAGAGTCTCCTACAGAGCTGGGGACACCAAGGCCATGCTTCCACGGGATGATCAGTATGTCCCTAACGGGAAATACCTCAGACTTCCAGCAGCCACTACAAGCCTTCCTACTATACCGGTTGAAGACATTCCTTCTTCAACACCACAAGCACCTACAACAGACGAACTGCTCCAGCAGATAATCGAAAGGTTGGATCGGCAAGAACAGAAAGTGAAGTTAAGAGAGCACCGTAACGAGCGCTGATTCAAACACCTCAAGGAGCTACTCAAGGGACACTTCAAGGACTCAGACACCCCGTACTCCACTTCCTTTACTAGCACAGGGAGCCATGATGGTCCCGACTGTGGAGATGATAATAAGGGGACAAAAATTACCCCCATGCTGAATTGAGAATTCAAAGATCAATGCACATATGATAAAAATTAAAATAAAAAGTTGATACATGAGTATGGAATGTAAAGGGGAATTCTGGGTAGCTAGGTATGAATTCTAAGGTTACACTAAATATATATAGGTTAGGTTAAAGCTTTGGCTAATTAAAGATTCAATTTATAAGCTCACTTAACCATATATGTATCTCTACCCCTACCTTGGCCCCATTACAACCTTGAAAAGACCTCATGATATTTGCATTGGTATATTAACTGTTGTTGATTGGTTAGGAGAAATCCTTCCTGAAATTATTACATGATTGAAAACTGCTTCCTAGAGACTTTTAATTATGCATTTTAATTCTCTTTTATTCCATTCAATGCCGTGATCTGTGTGTTAAGTGTTTCAGGCTTTATAGGGCATGAATGAGTTGGAGATTGGAAAGGAAGCTAGCAAAAATTGAAGGAACACAAGAAATTGAGGAGATAACTAGCGAGAAGTGATGCAGCCGCATGGCTCACGCGACCGCGCGGAATGGAAAAGCACAAGCGACGCGGAGGCATGGACGACGCGAACGCGTGGCATGGGAAAACGCGAATGACGCGTCCGCATGGATGACGCGATCGCGTGACATGCGCGATCTGCATAATTTGCAGAATTCGCTAGGGGCGATTTTGGACCTTATTTTGACCCAGTTTTTGGCCTAGAACAGCAGACTAGAGCCAGAGAACATGCAGAAACCAAAAACAACATTCATTCTACACAGTTTTAGTTTTAGATCTAGTTTTACTCCTCCTCTAGGTTTTCTCTCCATACATTCATAGTTCTTAGGATTAAATTTTCTCTTACTTTTTGGCATTGGAACACTGAGAAGAGTTATTACCTCATCAAGACTTCGTCATTCTAGTTCATTTTCTTTACTTGGCTTTACTCTTCCATGTTCTTTCACCAATTTAATTTCCTGTTTACTCAACTCAAACCTTTTTGAAAACATCTGATTAATAAAATAGCACACTTTTCTGCAACTCGTTGGGAGACGACCTGGGACTCATACTCCCAGTATTTTAATTTCAATTTTCTGTGACACCTTTTTAAATTGATAGGCATATTTCTGGCGAGTTAAGAACTATACTTGCAACGTATATAAATTAACAATTTTTAATTCGCCAATTTCTGCCCGCATCAATTACGCCTGATGGGTATTTAATGGAGCCATCAGCAAGTTGGAGACATATCCGGGTTGGTTTAACTTCTTCAGTTAAACCAAGCTTTCTGACAGTGGATGCAGGTATTAGGTTGATGCTTGCCCCAAGATCACATAAAGCTGTCTTAGTGCAATTACCCTCTAATATGCATGGTATCATAAAGCTCCCGGGATCTTTAAGCTTTTCTGGGAAGCTTTTTAGAATGACTGCACTACATTCTTCAGTGAGGAGAACTCTTTCAGTTTCTCTCCAATCTTTCTTATGACTCAAGATCTCTTTCACGAACTTGGCATAAGATGGTATTTGCTCAAGTGCCTCTGCAAACGGAATCTTTATTTCAAGAGTTCGCAGATAGTCTGCAAAGCGAGCAAATTGCTTATCCTGCTCCTCTTGGCGGAGTTTTTGAGGATAAGGTATCTTGGCTTTGTATTCCTCAACCTTGGTTGCTGCAGGTTTATTTCCTACAGAGGTGGTTGGAGAAGCCTTTTTAGAGGGGTTGTTATTAGCACGTGTGTGTGTCTGATCCCTCACTGGCATTTGAATGCCAGGGTTGGAAGCTGGATTGGCGTTGGACGCTAACTCCTTACCTATTTCTGGCGTTTGAACGCCAGAACTGAGCTTCCATTGGGTGTTTAACGCCAACTCCTTACCTATTTGTGGCGTTTGAACGCTAGAACTGAGCATGGGTTTGGCGTTTAACGCCAGCTCTTCACCCTTTTCTGGCGTTTGAGCGCCAGAATTATTCCTCTCTGGGCTTGGTGTGCGTGATAGAATGGAAAACAGTAGTAATTGCATTAATTCATGAAGAACAGCAGAGCTCCTCACCCCCAACAATGGGGTTTAGAGACTCATGCCATAGAAAATACAATATGAAATATGTAAAGTGTCATGAGGTCCAAGATGAATCACTAAAAGTAGTTTTTATAGTAAACTAGTGACCTAGGGTTACAGCAAATGAGTAAGCTAGGGTGTTTTGTGTAAAAATCCACTTCCGGAGCCCACTTGGTGTGTACTTGGGCTGAGCATTGAAGTTTTCATGTGTAGAGATTTTTCTTGGAGTTAAACGTCAGCTTTTGTGCCAGTTTGGGCGTTTAACTCCAGCTTTTATGCCAGTTATGGCGTTAAACGCCAGAATTATTAAGCTGACTTGGAATGCCGGTTTGGGCCATCAAATCTTGGGCAAAGTATGAACTATTATATATTGATGGAAAGCCTAGGATGTCTACTTTTCAACGCAATTGAGAGGGCGCCAATTGGGTTTCTATTGCTCCAGAAAATCCACTTTGAGTGCAGGGAGGTCAGAATCCAACAGGATCTGCAGTCCTTTTTCAGCCTCTGAATTAGATTTTTGCTCAGGTCCCTCAATTTCAGCCAGAAAATACCTGAAATCAAAAAAAACCATACAAACTCATAGTAAAGTCCAGAAAAGTGATTTTTAAATAAAAACTAATAAAAATATAATAAAAACTAACTAAAATATACTAAAAATATACTAAAAATAGTGCCAAAAAGCGTATAAATTATCCGCTCATCACAACACCAAACTTAAATTGTTGCCTGTCCCTAAGCAACTGAAAATCAAATAGGATAAAAAGAAGAGAATATAAAATGAATTCCAAAAACATCTATGAAGATCAGTATTAATTAGATGAGCGGGGCTTTTAGCTTTTTGCCTCTGAACAGTTTTGGCATCTCACTTTATCCTTTGAAGTTCAGAATGATTGGCTTCTATAGGAACTCAAAATCCAGATAGTGTTATTGATTCTCCTAGTTAAGTATGTTGATTCTTGAACACAGCTACTTTATGAGTCTTGGCCGTGACCCTAAGTATTTTGTTTTCCAGTATTACCACCGGATACATAAACGCCACAGACATATAACTGGGTGAACCTTTTCAGATTGTGACTCAGCTTTGCTAAAGTCCCCAATTAGAGGTGTCCAGAGCTCTTAAGCACACTCTTTTTCCTTTGGACCATGACTTTAACCGCTCAGTCTCAAGTTTTTACTTGACACTTTCACGCCACAAGCACATGGTTAGGGACAACTTAGTTTAGCCGCTTAGGCCAGGATTTTATTCCTGTGGACCCTCCTATCCACTGATGCTCAAAGCCTTGGATCCTTTTTTATTTTACCCTTGCCTTTTGGTTTAAAGGGCTATTGGCTTTTTCTGCTTGCTTTTTCTTTTTTTTCTCTTTCTTTTTTTTACGCCTCCCTTTTTTTTAGCATATATTTTTTTTTTGCAAGCTTTTCACTACTTTTTCTTGCTTCAAGAATCATTTTTATGATTTTTCAGATCATCAATAACATTTCTCCTTTTCCCCCATTCTTTCAAGAGCCAACAATTTTAACATTCATAAACAACAATTTCAAAAATATGCACTGTTCAAGCATTCATTCAGAAAAACATAAAGTATTGCCACCACATCAAAATAATTAAACTGTTTTAAAATTCAAAATTCATGTACTTCTTTTTCTTTTTCAATTAAAAACATTTTTCATTTAAGAAAGGTGACGGATTCATTCTCATAGCTTTAAGGCATAGACACTTAGACACTAATAATCATGTAATAAGACACAAACATAAATAAACATAAAGCATAAAAATTCGAAAAACAGAAAATAAAGAACAAGAAAATTAAAGAACGGGTCCACCTTAGTGATGGCGGCTAGTTCTTCCTTTTGAAGATCTTATGGAGTGCTTGAGATCCTCAATGTCTCTTCCTTACCTTTGTTGCTCCTCTCTCATAACTCTTTGGTCTTCTCTAATTTCATGGAGGAGGATGGAATGCTCTTGGTGTTCCACCCTTAGTTGTCCCATATTGGAACTTAATTCTCCTAGGGAGGTGTTGATTCGCTCCCAATAATTTTGTGGAGTAAAATACATCCCTTGAGGCATCCCAGGGATTTCATGATGAGAAATTTCCTCATGCTCTTGTTGAGGTCCATGAGTGGGCTCTCTTGTTTGCTCTATCATTTTCTTAGTGATGGGCTTGTTCTCTTCAATGAGGAGTCTTGGCCACAACTTCATAGAGGTGGTCTTGATGGACCTTTGAGATGAATCTCTCCAGCTCCCATGACTCGAAGGTGGAAGCAATTGCCTTTCCTTTCCTCTTTCTAGAGGTTTCTCCGGCCTTAGGTGCCATAAATGGTTATGGAAAAACAAAAAAGCTGAGCTTTTCCACACCAAACTTAAAAGGTTTGCTCGTCCTCGAGCAAAAGAATAAAGAAAGGAGGAAAAGAAGAAGAGATAGGGGAGATGGAGGTGTGTGAATTGTTCGGCCAAGGGGGGTTTTAGGTGGTTATGATGTGGAAAAGGAAGGAGTGATGGTTTGAATTTGAGTGGGTGGGTGTAGGTGGTTTGTAGGATGGTTTTGGAGGAGTAATGGAGGTGATTGGTATAGGTTATTTTGGGAAGAGTATTATGAAAAGGTGTGAAGAAGTGAGAGAGAGTGAGTTGAGATTGGTGGGGATCCTGTGGGGTCCACAGATCCTGAGGTGTTAAGGATTTCTCATCCCTGCACCAATTAGGCGTGCAAAACACCCTCTGCTGCCAATCCTGGCGTTAAATGCCAGGTTGCTACCCATTTCTGGCGTTTAACGCCAGTTTCTTGTCCTTTTCTGGCGTTAAACGCCAGTCTGGTGCCTATTTCTGGCGTTAAACGCCCAGAATGGTGCCAGACTGGGCGTTTAACGCCCATTCTGCTGCCTTTACTGGCGTTTAAACGCCAGTAGGCTTCTCCTCCAGGGTGTGCCATTTTTCATTCTGTTTTTCAGTTTGTTTTTGCTTTTTCAATTATTTTTGTGACGTCACATGATCATCAACCTACAAAAATCATAAAATAACAATGGAAAATAGAAATTTAACATAGATAAGTAAAATTGGGTTGCCTCCCAACAAGCCCTTCTTTAATGTCAGTAGCTTGACAGTGGGCTCTCATGGAGCCTCACAGATACTCAGAGCATGATGAATGCCTCTTAACACCAAACTTAGAGTTTGGTTGTGGCCTCCCAACACCAAACTTAGAGTTTGAATGTGGGGGTTTTATTTGACTCTGTATTGAGAGAAGCCTTTCATGCTTCTTCCCTTTCCTGTCTACAAACCATGGTGCACTACAAGAAAAATGGCCTATGGCCACGTTTTTTTTGCCACGCTTTTATGAGGGTGGTGATTGAATAGAGATTTGGCCACGTTTTTTCTTGCCACGCTTCAAAAACGTGGCGAAAAGGGTCAACGGCCACGCTTTTGAAAGGGTGGCCATTTATTAGAGAAACGGCCACATTTTTTTTCTGCCACGCCATAGAGAGAAAGCGGAACGTTTTAAAAGCGTGGTGATAGGGTTTCATTATGGCCACGCTTTTAAAACGTGGCCATATCCTGGTACTATTTTGCCACGCTTTAAAAGCGTGGCCAAAAGGTTTTTTTCTGCCACACTTCAAAAGCGTGGCCATAGAGAGAGACAGGGACATTTTAAAAGCATGGCGAGAGGGTTTCATTACAGCCACGCTTACAAAATGTGGCCAAAAAGTTTTTTAAAAAAACCCTAATGACCCGGCCCATGACCCGGTCCCCAACCCGGTCCCAACCCATTGACAACGCTCTTTCACCCTAGCTAGCTACCCTCCTCATCGCGCTCTTTCACCCTGGCTACCCCTGGAAGAGCTCCTCCCATTCCCTTCACCTTTGAGACCACTTCTATACCCTAATCGTGTCACAATCTTCTTCATCTTCTTAATCTTCATCTTCGTCTTTATACTCTTTTTCTCTTTCTCGTTCTTCTTCCAGCTCAAAAAATTTAAAAAAAAAGATTTTTAAAAAAACCCTACATGACCCGGTCCCCAACCCGGTCCCAACCCATTGACAACGCTCTTTCACCCTAGCTAGCTACCCTCCTCATCGCGCTCTTTCACCCTGGCTACCCCTGGAAGAGCTCCTCCCATTCCCTTCACCTTTGAGACCACTTCTATACCCTAATCGTGTCACAATCTTCTTCATCTTCTTAATCTTCATCTTCGTCTTTATACTCTTTTTCTCTTTCTCGTTCTTCTTCCATTCTTTCTTCTGGATCTCTCTGTGCATACGTTCGAAGTCCACAAATTAAATTTCGAGCTACACCAAATATGGGCGACGGCAAGGGGAATCTCCCCGATGATCTCTTCTCCTCTAAGCCCTCCGATTCCAAAGGTATGATCGATTTTCCACTTCCAACGCTTCTATTTTTTTTATTTTCTTGATTTTTTTATTTTAGGGCTTTCCCTTTCCATTTTCATTTTCCTCTAAATCGCTTTCAAATGCTCGCTTCTTGTTTCGTTTTTGCAATAATTGTTCGCTCTCTGTCTGTCTTGATCTATTGAATCTCAATCCCTGATTCGTTCTCTCTGTCAATCGCATGCTCAACACGCATGTTCCTTCCTGGTTAATTGAAAATGGATACCTAATTTTGAATGTTGTTTTGTGTGATCTTAGCTTTTGAATTTTGATATTTTAGCTGTTATATATTTTTACAATCCCTAAACTGTAGCCTACTTTTTTTTCTTGCCCTAAGAAAATTTTTCTATATATTGATATCAGCATTCTGTTTGGTTTTACTCAATGTAAAGGATGGTAAGGTTAAATTAAATATTTGTTAGTTTATAAAGAACAAGCATTCAGAATAGCTTGTTTAGTTCAACTAATTTAGTTTAGTTGAATTAGGTGGTTAATTAGAGAATCTGGACTGTTATATGAACTGCAATGATTTCAGTTTGTGGAAGTCTATGTAGTTCTTCAAGAGTGCCTTGAAATGAGAAAAAGATATGTTTTTAAAGAAGCGGTTGCTCCATGGGACAAAGAAGTTATATCTGACCCCAGTACTCCAAAGCCTAACCCACAACCATTCTTTTATGCACATGAAGGAAAGTCTGATGTGAATTTTTATGAATTTATTTTATACTTTTCCATCATCGAAGAGGTAGATATCCTAATTTTATCTTCTGTGATTAAATGAATGTTAATTTGTTTTGTAATGCAGCATAACTTTGAAATGCAAGATGGGGTTATTCACGTATATCCAAATAACGATTGTAAGTAATTAGTAATACACCAAGTTTCTTGTAGTGTCTGATTTGAACTGCAGAATATAGGGAGCAGTTTCATTTAACAAGTTTCAGTTTTTTGTTCATTGCATCTGACATATTTTTAAGTGTCCCTGTCCTGTTTCACTGACTATTGTTTTCTCTCAGATCTATACTGCAGCTATATCAGCAAAAAACTGGAAATGGTATGTCCGTATTTATTGTTTTCTTTCCCCATCTAGTTTTTTGGTGTTGGGTAAGAGGGATTGCAGGTTTTGGTATCCAGTTACTGCTTTCTCATTAATTGATATTTTTACAGATGTACCTATAAAAACTTAACGATAAAAATTAATAAGAAGTAGCACTTTTCTCAATCAAAGAAAGGAAAGGGGCTGGGGTGGGTTCAGTTATAAAATCCTGTTTGTCTAACTGTTTTTCTTATGATTTTGACAGAGGATCTCAGCTGACTCCTGTTTTACATCTTGGAGCTGGAGCATGTGCTAGAATAATTGCCATGTCTGCAACTTATCCAATGGATATGGTTCGAGGCAGGATAACTGTACATGTACATCTTTACCTTTATTTTTCTGTTTACCAATTGCTTGGTTTGCAAATCACATAGAGAGAAGATATAACATTGGTTTTCTTCGTGTTCTTTGTGCTCTACTGCTCTTAATATTTATAGTATGCTTTTTGTTGTATTTGCAGACAGAGAAGTCCCCTTACTAGTACAGAGGGATGTTCCATGCTTTGACAACTGTGCTTAGGGAAGAAGGCCCACGTGCTTTATATAAGGGTTGGCTTCCTTTAGTCATTGGAATTGTGAGTAATCTTTTCATTTTTACTTCTTTACAAAGTTGATGATTACAGTCATGATCATAATGGCGAATATGAAAAATCTTAATATTGTGCTTGGGCAATTCATGCAACTGATATAATTAACTCCCTAAAGTTCTCCACCCCCTCATCTCCTGCTGTAGTGGCTGTAGTGCTATTATTAGAATTAATGCTTTCTTATTTTTAATTGTTTTTCCTATTTTCCAGGTTCCATTGTAGGTCTAAACTTTGCTGTTTATAAGTCTTTGAAAGATTGGTTAGTTAAATCCAATCCATTTGGTCTAGTGCAAGATTCTGAGTTGAGTGTGACAACTCGCCTGGCATGTGGTGTTGCACCTGAAACTATTGGCCAAACTGTTGCTTATCCCCTTTGAAGCACCTTTAGATTGAAGGTGTGAGTATCATTTTAGAGAAGCCAATCCATGCATGTTGTTATAATTTTATTTATTATTTTTTTAGGTGTTACATATCATAGCCCATATTGTTAACGTGGTTTCTCATCCTGGGAAATCGTGGAATAATTATTGATTACTAGACCATATAATATTACTCTACTTAACAACATTATTTCTTTTAATGTGATCATAAATGTTCCGAGGAAATGGAGTGTTTATGCAGATGTCTTGATTAATTTCCAACACCTAGACTACATGTGTCAGCTTTCTGTTTCACTTGGGTTTTAGGTTTTTTTAGCACTTAGATTTGTTTTACAAACCAACTGCTGCTTTCATCTGCAATATTCCCTCTTCAGGTGGCTAGCTTTCCATTTGATGATCATAATTGCCCACCACTTCAACTGGTTATCTCTTTCTGTCATAGTACATACTCGTGGTTGAAGTTAGATATTGAGAATGTTGTGGTTGTCGTAAGGCTGGAATGAACAAGGTTGATGATTTCTAGTCTTCTATTATTCTTGAAGGTGAGTAGTATCTAAACATTTTCTTCTAAATTTAATGAACTTGCTTTACATTTACTCCATCTTTCCTTTTATGCTGCTCAGTTTTTTTTATATTTGGTAAGTTAAATGTGCTGCAATTCTTTCCAATTGCTGAGGAGTCAATGGATTACTATAATCAGAAATGATGTGTTGATGGAAAAGGACTTGTTCTGCCCAGTCAGATTGTAAGTTTGGCTTTGCTATGTCCTAATTCAGCCGAAAATTGGGGATTCTGGAGTATTACACTCTTGCTTCTTCTTGTCTTATGTCTTACTTTATCTTTTGTAACTTAAACATGTTTTTTGTTCCCTTGTTGATTTTGCCATTTCAGGGAAACTGTGAAACATTTTGGTCTTGGTCCTGATGTTCCTCACAGCCATACCAAGCCTTGTGTACGATCTAAGGGAAGGAAGTTTGAGAGGGCTAGAGGAAGAAAGAACAACAAAGGACTTAGTGTTTAAGTTGTATTGTTTCTGTATTTTTCTACCGTTTTTAGTTTTGGAATTTGAACTCGAGATTTATTTTGTATTTGAATATTAGTTTATTAATGTATAAAATAATTATAGCAAAAATTATGTCACTAATTATTGTTTGATTTGTCTTGCAATAAAAATTGCATACTATATTTATAGATTTGGTAATAAAAAAGGATTGAAAATTTATATTGTGTAGTAATTAAGATCAAGTAAGGAAAAGAATTTTTTTTTAATTTAACAAGGCTTTCGCCACGCTTTTAAAGTGTGGCCGTATCTCTCCCTATCGCCACGCTTTAAAAGCGTGGCCGTATCTCTCTCTATCGCCACGCTTCAAAAGCGTGGCCGTATCTCTACCCATATGGCCACGCTTTTGAAGCGTGGCCCTATCTCCCACATATGGCCACGCTTTAACGGGTGGCCAGCTGTAAAAAGCGTGGCAAAATAAAAAGCGTGGCGATAGATCACCAAAAGCGTGGCAATAGAGCAACCGCCACCCTTTCATAGGTCACCCTTTCAAAAGCGTGGCGGTAGCTCAAAAAGCGTGGCAACAGACGTGTTTTCTTGTAGTGGTGCTTCCTGAATGGCGAAGAGTTGCTCATTCGAAAAGGTTTCAGAGATCTCAGTAGGAGGGAGGGACGCCCCTGCTACTGGTTCTATCCGGGACAGGTGATCGGCTACCTGGTTCTCTGTCCCTTTTTCTGTCTCTTATTTCTATATCAAACTCTTGCAGAAGCAACACCCATCTTATGAGCATGGGTTTTGAATCCTGCTTTGTGAGTAGGTATTTAAGAGCAGCATGGTCAGTATACACAATCACTTTTGACCCTACTAAATAGGATCTAAACTTGTCAATGGCATAAACCACTACAAGTAACTCTTTTTCTATAGTTGTGTAATTCTTCTGTGCATCATTTAAAATACGGCTAGCATAGTAAATGACGTGCAGAAGCTTGTTATGCCTCTGTCCCAATACTGCACCAATGGCATGGTCACTAGCATCACACATTAGTTCAAATGGTAATGTCTAGTCTGGTGCAGAGATGACTGGTGCTGTGGCCAGCTTAGCTTTCAGGGTTTCAAACGCTTGTAGACACTTTGTGTCAAATACAAATGGCATGTCAGCAGCTAGCAAATTGCTCAGAGGTATTGCAATTTTTGAAAAATCCTTTATAAACCTCCTGTAGAATCCTGCATGTCCCTGAAAGCTTCTGATTGCCTTTACATTGGCAGGTGGTGGTAATTTTTCAATTACTTCCACTTTAGCTTGATCCACCTCTATTCCCTTGTTTGAAATTTTATGCCCAAGGACAATTCCTTCAGTCACCATGAAGTGACATTTTTTCCAGTTTAAAACTAGGTTTGTCTCTTGGCATCTTTTCAGAATAAGTGCTAAATGGTCAAGACTGGAGCTGAATGAGTCTCTAAATACTGAAAAGTCATCCATGAAGACTTCCAGAAATTTTTCTACCATATCAGAGAAGATAGAGAGCATGAACCTCTGAAAGGTTGCAGGTGCATTGCATAGAACAAATGGCATCCTTCTGTAGGCAAATACTCCAGAAGGACATGTGAATGCTGTTTTCTCTTGGTCCTGAGGATCTACTGCAATTTGGTTGTATCCTAAATAGCCATCCAAAAAGCAGTAATATTCATGACCTGCTAGTCTCTCTAGCATCTGGTCTATGAATGGTAAAGGAAAATGATCCTTTCTGGTGGCTGTATTGAGCCTTCTATAGTCAATACACATATGCCACCCTGTAACTGTTCTTGTAGGAACCAGTTCATTCTTTTCATTATGAACCACTGTCATTCCTCCCTTCTTAGGGACAACATGGACAGGGCTCACCCAGGGGCTATCAAAAATAGGATAAATAATCCCAGCATCTAGTAACTTAGTGACCTCTTTTTGCACCACTTCCTTCATGGATGGATTTAGCCGCCTCTGTGGTTGAACCACTGGCTTAGCATCATCCTCCAATAGGATCTTGTGCATGCATCTTGCTGGGCTAATTCTCTTAAGATCACTTATGGACCACCCAAGAGCTGTCTTGTGTGTCCTTAGCACTTGAATTAGGGCTTTCTCTTCCTGTGGATTTAAAGCAGAGCTTATGATCATTGGAAAAGTGTCACCTTCTCCCAGAAATGCATATTTCAGGGATGGTGGTAGTGGTTTGAGCTCGGGTTTAGGAGGTTTCTCCTTTTCCTGAGGAATTTTCAGAGCTTTTTTTTATTTCCTCTGATTCCTCCTGATCAGGCTGAACATCTTTAAAGATGTCCTCTAGCTCTGATTTGAGACTTTCAGTTATATTGATCTCTTCCACCAAAGAGTCAATAATATCAGTGCTCATGCAGTCATTTGATGCGTCTGGATGCTGCATAGCTTTGACAACATTTAACTTGAACTCATCCTCATTGACTCTCAGGGTCACTTCACCTTTTTGGACATTAATGAGGGTTTGTCTAGTTGCTAGGAATGGTCTTCATAGAATGAGAATCGCACTCTTGTGCTCCTCCATTTTCAGCACTACAAAGTCAGTGGGAAAGGAAAATGGCCCAACCTTGACAATCATGTCCTCAATTATGCCTGATGGATATTTAATGGAGCCATAAGCAAGTTGAAGACATATCTAGATTGGTTTGACTTCTTCAGTCAAGCCAAGCTTTCTGATAGTGGATGCAGGTATTAGGTTGATACTTGCTCCAAGGTCACATAGAGCTATCTTGGTGCAAGCACCCTCTAATGTGCACGGTATTATAAAGCTTCCTGGTTCTATAAGCTTCTCTGGTAAGCTTTTCAGAATGACTGTACTGCATTCTTCAGTGAGAAAAACTTTTTCAGTTTCTCTCCAATCCTTCTTATGACTTAAGATCTCTTTCATGAACTTAGCATAAGAGGGTATTTGCTCAAGTGCCTCTGCAAATGGGATCTTTATTTCAAGAGTCCTGAGATAGTTTGCAAAGCGGGAAAATTGTTTATCCTGCTCCGCTTGGCGGAGTTTCTGAGGATAAGGCATCTTGGCTTTATATTCTTCAACCTTAGTTGCTGCAAGTTTATTCCCTACAGAGGTGGTTGGAGAAGCCTTCTTAGAGGGGTTACTATCAGCACTTGCAGGTGTCTGATCCCTCATTGGCGTTTGAATGCCAGGATTGGGTGCTGGATGGGTGTTTAACGCCAATCTTTCACCCTTTTCTGGCGTTTGAACGCCAGAGTTATTCCTCTCTGGGCTCTTACTGTCCTCAGAGGGATTTTGGGCAGTGGTTTGGTTATCCTCTGTTAGTTGTTCCTTTCTTGGCTTTCTGCTACTTTGAGCTATTTTATTCAATGTCTTTTCGCTCTTTAGTTGAACAGCTTGGCATTCTTCTGTTATCTGTTTAGATAGCTGCTGTCTTGTTTGATTTAATTGTGCTTCCGTATTCTTGTTAGCATTTTTAGTGTCTTGGAGCATCTCTTTAAATTCTGCTAATTGTTTTGTCATAAGGAGTAATTGCTGATTAAGCTCAATAATCTGTTCTTGAGGATTAGGATCAGTAGTTACTGCCCTGGCCTCTTCCTTTATGTAGGAGTCACTGCTAGAGTACAAATATTGATTTTTAGCAACCGTATCTATGAGTTCTTGAGCCTCTTCAATCGTTTTTCTCATGTGTATAGATCCACCAGCTGAGTGGTCTAGAGACATCTGAGCTTTTTCTGTAAGTCCATAGTAGAAGATGTCTACCTGTACCAACTCTGAAAATATTTCAGAGGGGCATTTTCTTAGCATCCCTCTGTACCTCTCCCAGGCATTATAAAGAGATTCATGATCCTCTTGTTTAAAGCCTTGGATGTCCAGCCTTAGCTGTGTCATCCTTTTTGGAGGGTAAAATTGATTCAGGAATTTGTCTGTTAATTGTCTCCATGTTTTTATGCTTACTGTGGGTTGGTTATTTAACCACCTCTTAGCTTGATCTTTTACAGTAAATGGAAACAATAATAATCTGTAGACATCTTG
Source organism: Arachis ipaensis (assembly GCF_000816755.2). Taxonomy (NCBI): domain Eukaryota; kingdom Viridiplantae; phylum Streptophyta; class Magnoliopsida; order Fabales; family Fabaceae; genus Arachis; species Arachis ipaensis. Next base: position 101,146,835 of record NC_029794.2, read on the forward strand.
ATCCACTTCTTTATCACGTACTGTGTCAGCAATTTATAAGAACTATGCCATAAACTCAGTAGGTTCTTCCTGTGGAAGACCGGAATACTGGCAATTTTGCTGCACCATGATAATGAGCTGAGGATTTAGCTCAAAACTGCTTGCTTTGATAGGAGGTATACAGATGCTATTCCCATATGCGGCTGTAATGGGGTTAGCATATGACCCCAGAGTCCTTTTGGACTGTTCATTTCCGCTTATGTCCATGATGGAGAAAAGGGAATTGATATGAATTTTTTTTATTTAAAAGTAACCGAAAAAAATAAAACAAAATAAATGAAAAATAAAATAAAAATTTCGAAAATTGAGAGGAAAAGTAAAAAGATAAATAAATAATTCAATTAATTAAAAAGATAAAAAAAAATTCTGGATATGGTTTTCGAAAATTAGAAGAAAATGAAATAAAAGTAAATTGAAGACTAAATTAATTAATTGATTAAAAAGATTTTGGAAATTAGCAATAAAAAAGATATGATTGAAAATTATTTTAAAAAGATATGATTGAGAAGATATGATTGCAATTTATAGAAAAAAAGATATGATTGAAAATTATTTTGAAAAAGATATGATTGAGAAGATATGATTGCAATTTATTAAAAAAAAGATATGATTGAAGAAATTAAAAAGATTTGATTTTTGAAAAAGATTTGAAAAGATCAATTTTTGAAATTAGAATTTTGACTTGACTAAAAAAAGATATGATTTTGAAAATCTTTGACTAATTTAATGCAAAATTTTGAAATTTATGAGTAAAATAAGGAAAAGATATTTTTTTGATTTTTGAATTTTAATGAGGAAAGAGAAAAACAAAAAAATGACACTAAACTTAGAAATTTTAGATTAAAACAAAGAGAACAAATAAGAAAATTTTGAATGTCAAGATGAACACCAAGAACACTTTGAAGATCAAGATGAATACTAAGAACAAATTTTTAAAAAATTTTTAAGTAAATAAAAGCACAAGGGACACCAAAATTAAAATTTTTAGAAAATTAAACACAAATTTTCGAAAATTTGAAGGAAAACACAAAGAAGACACCAAACTTAGAATTTTTAAAGATCAAGAAACAACTAAGAACATGCAAATTCGAAAAATTAAAAGCAAGTAAAAGCATGCAATTGGCACCAAACTTAAAATATGAAACTAAACTCAAATAAAAGACTCTAAACCAATGAAAATAAAATATTCCTAATCTAAGCAACAAGATAAACTGTCAGTTGTCCAAACTTTAACAATCCCCGGCAACGGCACCAAAAACTTGGTGCACAAAATCACAATCACACTTTTGCAATTCCGCACAACTAACCGGCAAGTGCACTGGGTCGTCCAAGTAATACCTTACGTGAGTAAGGGTCGATCCCACGGAGATTTTCGGCTTGAAGCAAGCTATGGTTATCTTGTAACTCTTAGTCAGGATATCAATAATTCTCAGATTTAATTGTAAAAAGTAAAAGAACATGAAATAAATACTTGTTATGCAGTAATGAAGAATAGGTTGAGGCTTTGGAGATGCTTTGTCTTCTGAATCTCTGCTTTCCTACTATCTTCTTCTTCATGCACGCAAGGCTCCTTCCATGGCAAGCTTTATGTTGGGCATCACCATTGTCAATGGCTACTTCCCGTCCTCTCAGTGAAAATGTTCCAAATGCGCTGTCACCGCACGGCTAATCATCTGTCGGTTCTCGATCATGTCGGAATAGGATCCATTGATCCTTTTGCGTCTGTCACTACACCTAACACTCGCGAGTTTGAAGCTCATTCCAGTCATCCCTTCCCAGATCCTACTCAGAATACCACAGACAAGATTTAGACGTTCCGGATCTCAGGAATGGCCGCCAATAATTCTAGCTTATACCACGAAGACTCTAATCTGAATCATGAGGCTAAGAGATATGTATTCAATCTAAGGTAGAACGGAGGTGGTTGTCAGGCACGGGTTCATAGGTGAGAATGATGATGAGTGTCACGGATCATCATATTCATCAGGTTGAAGTGCGAATGAATATCTTAGAATAGAAGCAAGCGTGATAGAATGGAAAACAGTAGTAATTGCATTAATTCATGAAGAACAACAGAGCTCCTCACCCCCAACAATGGGGTTTAGAGACTCATGCCGTAGAGAATACAATATGAAACATGTAAAGTGTCATGAGGTCCAAGATGAATCACTAAAAGTAGTTTTTATAGTAAACTAGTGACCTAGGGTTACAGCAAATGAGTAAGCTAGGGTGTTTTGTGTAAAAATCCACTTTCGGGGCTCACTTGGTGTGTACTTGGGCTGAGCATTGAAGTTCTTATGTGTAGAGACTTTTCTTGGAGTTAAACGCCAGCTTTTGTGCCAGTTTGGGCGTTTAACTCCAGCTTTTATGCCAGTTCTGGCGTTAAACGCCAGAATTATTAAGCTGACTTGGAACGCCAGTTTGGGCCATCAAATCTTTGGCAAAGTATGGACTATTATATATTGATGGAAAGCCTAGGATTTTTACTTTTCAACGCAATTAAGAGTGCGCCAATTGGGTTTCTGTAGCTCCAGAAAATCCACTTCGAGTGCAGGGAGGTCAGAATCCAACAGCATCTGCAGTCCTTTTTCAGCCTCTGAATCAGATTTTTGCTCAGGTCCCTCAATTTCAGCCAGAAAATACTTGAAATCACAGAAAACCACACAAACTCATAGTAAAGTTCAGAAAAGTGATTTTTAAATAAAAACTAATAAAAATATAATAAAAGCTAACTAAAATATACTAAAAACATACTAAAAACAGTGCCAAAAAGCGTATAAATTATCCGCTCATCAGGGCTCTTACTATCCTCAGAGGGATTTTGGGTAGCAGTTTGTTCATTTCTTATCTTCCTGCTACTCTGAAGTGAGGTATTTAATGTTTTCCCACTTCTTAATTGAATTGCTTGGCACTCTTCTGTTATTTGTTTTGATAACTGCTGTTTTGTTTGCTTCAACTGTACTTTCATATTCATATTAGCCATTCTTGTGTCTTGTAGTATCTCCTTGAATTCGACTAGCTGTTTTGTTAGAAAATCTAATTGCTGATTGAATTCAGTAACTTGTTCTGCAGGATTGAGTTCAGCAGTTACTGTTTTAGCCTCTTCTTTCATGGAAGACTCACTACTTAGGTACAGATGCTGATTTCTGGCAACTGTATCAATGAGCTCTTGAGCTTCTTCAATTTTCTTTCTCATGTGTATAGATCCACCAGCTGAGTGGTCCAAAGACATCTGAGCTTTCTCTGTAAGCCCATAATAGAAGATGTCTAACTGCACCCACTCTGAAAATATTTCAGAGGGGCATTTTCTTAGCATCTCTCTGTATCTCTCCCAGGCATCATAAAGAGATTCATTATCTCCTTATTTAAAGCCTTGGATGTTCAGCCTTAATTGTGTCATTCGTTTTGGAGGGAAATATTGATTCAGAAAATTTCCTGACAGTTGTTTCCATGTCCTTATGCTAGCCTTAGGTTGGTTATTTAACCACCTCTTAGCTTGGTCTTTTACAGAAAATGGAAACAGTAATAATCTGTAGACATCCTGATCTACTTTCTTATTATGTACTGTATCAGCAATTTGTAAAAATTGTACCAGAAACTCTGTAGGTTCTTCCCGTGGAAGACCGAAATACTGGCAACTTTGCTGCACCATGATAATGAGCTGAGGATTCAACTCAAAACTACTGACTCCGATGGAGGGTATACAGATACTACTCCCATATGAAGTAGTAGTGGGGTTAGCATATGACCCCAGAGTCCTTCTGGACTGTTCATTTCCACTTAGGTCCATGATGGAGAAAGGGAGATGTTGTGAATTGCAAATAATATATATATAATATATTTTGAAAACCAAAATTAAAATAAAATAAATAAAAAATTGACTATAATTTTGAAAATTAGAAGAAAAAGAAATAAAAGAAAATTGAAAACTAAATTAATTAATTAAAAATATTTGAAAAAAATGTGGGTGAGGATTTTCGAAAAAATGAAGAGAGGAAAATTGGTTAGGAAGTTTTGAAAAAGATATGTCTTAAAATTAAAGATACTTGTAAGAAAATAAAATAAAATAAATAAAAAAGAAAAGATATGAAAAAGATTTGATTTTAAGATTTGAGATTAGAAAAGATAAGATAAGCTAGGTAAGAGAAGATAAGGAATTTAAATTAAAAAGTTTTGAAATTTAAATTTTGAAATTTGAAATTTGAATTTTGAATTTTGAAATTTGAACTTTGAAATTTTAAATTTTGAATTTTGAATTTTTGGAAAAGTCCACAATATAAGATAAGGATTTGAAAAATATTTAAATTTTGAAAAGATTTGATTTTTAAATTTGAAAATTAGATTTTGAATTTTAAATTTTGAAATTTGAATTTTGAAATTTAGAAGTAGAAATTTGAAATTTGAAATTTGAAATAAGATAAGATAAATTTTGAAAAAGGTATGATTTTTTTTTGAAAAAGATTTGAATTTCAAATTTTTTTTTTAAAACTAAGATAAGATAGAGTAGAAATTTAAAAATAAAAATCTGAAATTCTTATGTAAATTTCGAAAATTACTTAAAATAAAGAGAAAAGATATTTTTTTGAATTTAATGAGGAAAGAGAAAAACAATAAAATGACACAAAACTTAAAATTTTTAGATCTAATGCTCCTTATTTTCGAAAATTTGGAGGAAAAACACCAAGGAACACCAAACATAAAAATTTTAAGATCAAAACACAAGCAAGACTCAAGAACACCTTGAAGATTTACAAGAACACGAAGAACAAAAATACAAAGACTCAAAGGACTCAAGAACATAAAAAAGAACAACAAACTTAAAATTTTTAGAAAACCAAAAATAAATTTTCGAAAATTAAACACAAGGAAACACCAAACTTAAAACTTGACACAAGATTTAATCAAAGAAAAATTATTTTTGAAAAGATTTTAGAAAGAAAGACTCAAAGGAGCAACTATTCACAAGAACATAGACACATTCAACAAATGCAAGGATTAAACAGAGAAAAACTTATTTTTATTTTTTATTTTTTATTTTTTTTTGATGACAAAAACACAAAGGATACCAAACTTAAAACATGCAACTAGACTCAAACAGAAAACTCTAAAGATTAATAAAGAAAAATAATAATTTTTTGGAAAAATTTTGAAAAGAAAATAAAAGACTCTGACCCAAAAGACAAAATTTTCCTAATCTAAGCAACAAGATGAACCGTCAGTTGTTCAAACTCGAACAATCCCCGGCAAAGGCGCCAAAAACTTGGTGCACGAATTGTGAATCACACTTTTCACAACTCGTACCACTAACCAACAAGTGCACTGGGTCGTCCAAGTAATACCTTACGTGAGTAAGGGTCGATCCCACGGAGATTGTCGGCTTGAAGCAAGCTATGGTTATTTTGTAATTCTTAGTCAGGAAATCAATGATAAGAGTGATTATATTTATGAAGAGTAAAAAGCATAAATTAAATAGTACTTATTATGCAGTAATGGAGAATATGTTGGAGTTTTGGAGATGCTTTGTCTTCTGAATCTCTGCTTTCCCCCTGTCTTCTTCTTCACGCATGCAAGGTTCCTCCTATGGCAAGCTGTGTGTTGGTGGATCACTGTTGTCAATGGCTACCATCCGTCCTCTCAGTGAAAATGGTCCAGGTGCACTGTCACCGCACGGCTAATCATCTGTCGGTTCTCACTCATGCAGGAATAGGATCCATTGATCCTTTTGCATCTGTCACTACGCCCAACCATTGTGAGTTTGAAGCTCGTCATAGTCATTCAATCCCTGAATCCTACTCAGAATACCACAGACAAGGTTTAGACTTTTCGGATTCTCAAGAATGCTGCCAATGGATTCTAGCTTATACCACGAAGATTCTGATTAAGGAATCCAAGAGATACTCCTTCAATCGAAGGTAGAACGGAGGTGGTTGTCAGGCATGCGTTCATAGGTTGAGAATGGTGATGAATGTCACGGATAATCACATCCATCATATTGAAGTGCAAATGAGCATCTTAGATAAAAAAAAAGCGTGTTTGAATAGAAAACAGAAATAATTGCATTAATTTATCGAGACACAGCAGAGCTCCTCACCCCCAACAATGGAGTTTAGAGACTCATGCCGTCAAAGAGTACAAAGTTCAGATCTAAAAATGTCATGAGGTACAAAATAAATCTCTAAAAGTTGTTTAAATACTAAACTAGTGACCTAGGTTTACAGAAAATGAGTAAACTATGATAGATAGGGCAGAAATCCAATTTCAGGGCCCACTTGGTGTGTGCTGGGGCTGAGACTTGAGCTTTACACGTGCCTAGGCTGTTTTTGGAGTCAAACGCCAGGTTGTAACCTGTTTTTGGCGTTTAACTCTGCTTTGCAACCTGTTTCTGGCGTTTAACTCCAGAATAGGGCAGGAAGCCGGCGTTGAACACCAGTTTGCGTCATTTATCTCTGAGAAAAGTATGGACTATTATATATTGCTGGAAAGCCCTGGATATCTATTTTCCAACGCAATTGAGAGCGTGCCATTTGGACTTCTGTAGCTCCAGAAAATCCACTTTGAGTGAAGGAAGGTCAGAATCCAACAGCATCTGCAGTCCTTTTTCAGCCTCTGAATCAGATTTTTGCTCAGGTCCCTCAATTTCAGCCAGAAATTACCTGAAATCACAGAAAAATACACAAAATCATAGTAAAATCCAGAAATATGATTTTTATCTAAAAACTAATAAGAATATAATAAAAAGTGACTAAAACATATTAAAAACTACCTAAAAACAATGCCAAAAAGCGTATAAATTATCCGCTCATCAGGCATCATAACTTCATTTAACATCTACATATTTTTCTTATACTCATCATGTTTATCCCTTTCTTCATCCCTAAGTTACCTTATTTCCCTATCTTCAACTAGCTACTAGACTTGGAATTATACTCTATGACTAAAAGAATGAAAATAGAGGTTTAGAAGTCTAAAATCTGGTTCAAAACACAAAAATCCGGTTTTGCAGGAAACAGGAGTCACGCGTACGCGTGGGCCACGCGTACGCGTAGGAGTTTTAAAAGTCAGCCCGCGCGCGCATTCCCTTACCATGCATACGCGTAGGTGAGAACATCATGTCACGCGTACGCGTGGGCCATGCGCATGCGTGGTCATACACGCTGGTTCATTACGTGTACGCATGGGGCTACTCGTGCACGTGCAGTTTAAAATTCCATGCCACACGTACGCGCAGTTTAAAATTCCACGCCACGCGTACGCGTGCCGTACGTTCTTAAAAAAAACCCAGATTATCCAGAAAGCTGTATAATACCCAAAAAGCTGTTATATCCACCTGCATAATACATAATTCATACAAAAACTTCCGACATCCATAACTTTTTCTACAAAATTCCTTTTTTACAAAATTTATACCGTTCAAAATCTTGCAAAACCATCTTTGAGTTGAAATAAATTCCATTTCTAACCAAAATTTGAAGCTCCAGTTATGAACCGCCGAAGTTCGGCAAAAAACTAAGTTTTTCAAAGACTTCAAAACCTCATTTTCTTTTCAAAACTCATTCCCACTCAATTCAACATATTCATAACCATCAATATAACTCACTCTCAATAATAGCACAAGAAACCTTGCAACCCTATCATTTTCTTAGTTCATTAACATCCCATTTCAATCCAAATTTTACAAGTTTTAATCACAAATTCACATATTAATCTATATACATATATTGTCATCATCATAAATTCTCCAACCATCATCACATCATTATTCATTATATCAATACCAACAAAATCAAGTAAACACCACTCAAGCTCAAACCATATCATTATATTTCCATGATCATAAATTCTCCATCCATCATCATTATACTAGTATATATATATATATATATTCAACCCACATTGTCAATTGCTCAACTGTAACCAAACACCAAGAAGACATCATAAAGTCACCATATTCCTCAACACATGCCCAACATCAATTTATCCATCAATATCATAAAAACTAATCATTTAACATATTTAACCACTTCAACTTATCCTATAGTTCTCTAGCCTAAGTTTTCACAGAGCCTTACATATTAAATGCGCGAAACCTAAACCATACCTTGGCCGATCACCACGTTTGATCCAATATATATATATTCACACATATTACACACATTTATTCCAAAATTCAGAATTCACCTAATAAATTCAAGAGTTGGCTAGGTTAGGTGATCCTTACCACACCTACGCACAAAGCAATTCAAACCCGATAAGCTGCGCAAGCTAAATCGAACCTAAAACACCAAATTTAGCAAAATCTCATTACAAGGGCTCAATTTCACAAATCAAAAGGGGGTAGAGAATCTGAGATAGGATTATGGCTTACCCGTAAAATTTATCCGATAGAAATGTAGAGCTCGACGCGCTGGACACGTGGTCTCAAACGGTGCGGCGATCGGAGCTCAGGTGAAAGAGTTATGGTGGTTTATGGTGGTGGTGAGGGTTAGGGAGCTCTCCTCTCCTCCCCTTGCTGTTTAGCGTGCTTGTTGCTGAATGGGGAAGGAGTTAGCTTCTGCCCATTTTAAGTTATGGGGTCCGGTTTGGACCCGGTTCAACCGGTTCGACCCATTCGGCCCAATTTTGGGCCAAATTTTTCGAAATTAATGTCAAAATTCTCGTTTTGAAGAGCTCTATCCTATTTTGATATTAGATTTACATTTTTAATTTTTCTAATTAAAATTCTATTTATTGACTAATTATTTACTAATTTTAGCGAGGTTTACATCCTACCTACCTAATTAAGAACTTTGTCCTCAAAATTCAGAGTTAGTTACCTGAAAAGAGGTGTGGGTAGTCTTTCCACATTTCTGACTCAAGCTCCCAGGTATGCTCTTCAATACCAGCCCGACTCCAAGCTACTTTCACCAAAGAAACCTCTTTTCCGCGTAAACGCTTGATGCTGGTGTCATCAATCCTGACTGGAGTTACCGGAAGCGTCAGATCTTCTCTCACTTGAACCGATTCTGATTCTAGGACATGACTCGGATAAAAAATGTATTTATGAAGCTGCGATACGTGAAACACGTCATGCAGGTTCGAAAGATGTGGTGGTAAAGCGATCCTATACGCTACTGGTCCAATTTTCTTCAGGATCTTAAATGGTCCAATGTAACGGGGATTTAACTTTTTAGTCTTAATGGATCTCCCTATTCCGGTGGTTGGAGTAACCTTTAGGAAGACGTGTTCTCCTTCCTTAAAATCCAAAGGCTTCTGCCTTTGGTCAGCATAGCTCTTCTAACGGCTTTGAGCTACAAGCATTCGGCTACAGATTTTCTTTATTTGCTCAGTGGTTTCAACGATCATTTCAGGTCCTAATAAGCTCCTCTCCCCAGCTTCGTACCAACATAGCAGAGATTGGCATTTTCTTCCATACAGAGCTTTGTACGGAGCCATTCCAATACTCGCATGGTAGCTGTTGTTATAAGCAAACTCCACTAGGGGCATATATCGATCCCAGCTCGCCGGTTGATCCAAAACATAAGCTCTCAGCATATCCTCCAAGGTTTGGATTGTTCTTTCTGATTGGCCATCCGTCTGAGGGTGATATGTAGTGCATAGGCTCAATTGGGTGCCAAATGGTCACTGAAAGGCTCCCCAGAACCATGAGGTGAAAGAGTTAGCTTCTGCCCATTTTAAGTTATGGGCTCCGGTTGGGCTCACGGGTCCGATTTGGGCCCGGTTCGGCCCATCCGGCCCAATTTTGGGTCAAATTTTTCGAAATTAGTGTCAAAATTCTCGTTTCGAAGAGCTCTATCCTATTTTGATATTAGATTTACATTTTTAATTTTTCTAATTAAAATTCAATTTATTGACTAATTATTTACTAATTTTAGCGGGGTTTACAAAGCTCAAGCCAACTAGCAACTTTCAATCACCATCCAATAAAGAGACTTTGACAATTCAAGAGTCTCCAAATTATTCAATCCAAGCTAAGAATTCAAAAATCTAATTTAAAATCCAACCAAACATTTTATCAAATACTTGGTAGGTACAAAATAAAAGCATGGTAAAATTGCAACATTAATAAAATCCAACAACTACCAATTGAAAGAAATTAACAATGACAACTGAAGAAGGCAATAACAATATGAACATATAAATTGCATTAACAAAGATCCAAAGTATCAAGAGTGCATAAATATAAGGATAACAAAGTGAAGGAAATGACAAATAGAATTGAAGAACAAAGGTGCTAGAACAATAAATTGCAAGGAATTATAAATAAAAATAGAAATTAAATCTAAATCTAAGAAGAAATTGGAGTAGAAACCCTAAAACCTAGAGAGAGGAGAGAGCCTCTCTCTCTAGAATTCTACATCTAAAACCTAAAATTGTGAATGAATGAGAAGTGAATGATCCCCCCTTTCTGCTCCACTCTACAGCCTCTAATCTGTATTTTCGAGCCTAAAACTGGGTCAAAAGCAGCCTAGAAATCGCCCCAGCGAATTCGCTTTACTGAGGCATGTGATGCTCGTCACGCGTACGCGTCGCTGAACGAATTCCTGGTCACACATATGCGTCGTCCACGCGTACGCGTCGCTTGCCTGCTGCACCGATCACGCGTACACGTCACCCATGCGTACGCGTCGCTACCAGCTTTCCAAAACTTCAATTTCTTGTGTTTCTTCCACTTTTACATGCTTTCTTTCCATCCTCTAAGCCATTCCTATCCTATAAATCCTGAAAATACTTAACAAATATATCACGGCATCGAATGGTAATAAGAGAAGATTAAAAAAATTAGCGATTTTAAGGCCTAAGAAGCATGTTTTCAATCATAGCGTGAAATTAGGAAGGAAACTTAAAAACATGCAATTTACATGAATAAGTGTGAGAATAGTTGACAAAATTTACTCAATTCAGTACAAAATAAACCATAAAATAGTGGCTCATCAGGCGTTGGGCACCCCTCTCTTGAAATTCATGGGTGCTGGACGCCCTCCCTTTTTGTTCCTTAGGCACTGGGCGCCCTATCTGTTGCTTTTCTCGGCGCTGGCCATGCCTTATGAATTCTTAGGCGCTAGGCGCCGCTCACCTTAAATTTCATGGGCACTAAGTGTCCCACTTTTGGTATCCTTGGACACTGGGCTCCTAACCATACACACGTTCGAAGGCACTGGGCGCCCAACCATGCAACCTACTTGGGCATTAGGCGCTCTATTATTTAAAATCCTAGGCACTGGGCCCCTAATATTGGGTGCTAGGCACCTGTGTTCTGCGATAAAGTACACGCTTCGAAAGCGTTAAGCACTGGTTTGGGTGCTAGGCACCAAGGTAATATAATAGAATTTCGTAAATAACAAAAAAAAAAAACGTAATTTGGTGGAAATGCAAAGATAAAAGTGTGATTAGTTTAAAGGCATGCATTAAAGATAATTAACTAAAGCTTAGAAATTAAGCTATAAACATCCAAATCTTGAATTCTAGTGTAATATTTTAAGATCTAATGATATAGAAAGAGTTAAAGTAAAATATGAGGTAAGTAACGTAAAAGTTTAGGAATATTACGGTAATTATAATAAAAGACATAGAAAGATAATTCAAAAAGTCTAGATTCTAGAGATTTTTTCATAAAAGGTCTAGGATGAGGTAAGAGAACTGAAAATTGATAAGAGAGTAAGCTAAAAGTTGAGGAAGAGATTAAGAACAAAGTAAAGAAAAAGATTAAACAAGAGTCAATTGAATGGCCTCAGCCATAGGGCTTAAACAAGAGTGAGTCGAAAGTCAACTAAATGACTTCGGTCATAAGGCTTAAGAGCTGAAGTAGGAAAGTCTAACGAAATGAGTGAAATGCAATTAATAAGAAGTGAAATAACTAAGAATGTTGAACGAGTGATTGAGTGCCTGGCAAGGTCGCGGATTTCGTTTCGCTTGCGCAGTGTTTGAATATATAGTGGGGATGCCCACAAGCTGATAACTGTTCTCCAGATATAAGTATATCAATATAATTTAAAGTCAACGGAATGACTATGCCACAGGAATTAATACAATTTAAAATCAACTGGACGGCTATGTCGTAGGGCTTAATACAATTTAAAGTCAACTGAAAGGCTTTGGCCATAGGGCTTATGCAACTGAACATTTGAAAAATCATATCTAAGACTAGTTCTTAGGTAATGTCGGCTTGCAGGGTGTAAACCGACATGTGAGCTCATGACCTGCATATGATAGACATGCATCATACTTGTTGTGTGTGTGTGTGTGTGCGCGCGCGCGTGTGTGTGCTTTCTGTATTTCTTTCTGTGTGGTGTTATTTTGTATTTTTTATCTATATAATGTTTCTCTGTATTCAGCTATTTATTTGTTAAACCTCGAAGAATCAAGGAACTTAACTAACAACCCCAACCTTACTAAGAACCACCAAGTTCTTACTCATTTCTCCCTTTCATATGGAGCACCGGTGATCCAGTAATGACGTATGATTGTGTGGAGGAGTAGTGGGTGATATTTTACCTTTTGACTATGTTCAGCTTAGCCCAAGTCTTGAAGACTTAGAATGTTATTCCCTCACTTTTGTAGCCTAGAAGGAGTAGGAAAATACAGAGTTTAGGTTAGCCCGGGTGCCAGCTTAAGAACTTCTTTGACAAGTCAGGGACTGGGGGGTGATATGTATATGTATGTAAATAGTTAATAACTTGCTACTTCCAGGGGTGTCATAACTAAGTGATGTAAACTGAGTGCGATATATATACACGCGCACACACACATTGATAGTTTTAAATTGCTTTATTTGTTATTTCCTGTAATTTTATCTATGAATGTTTCTATATATCAACCAAACATTTTCGAAAAAAAGATACCCCATAAAATAACTATGCTTTAACAATGAATCAAGGAGGCGAGTTAGTAACGCCCAACTTCTAGTGTGATCATGACATAATAAAAGTTGGGTCGTTACAACCTAGGTTGTTAATTAAGAACAGGTTTTCTTAGAGGTCTAGTAGAAAAACCCTTCTCTATCTTTTTGTGTTTCTGCTGTCTCTTTTCTTTCGTCATTCATATTTTTTTATATCTTTTCTATCATCTGGTATCAGTTACAGATCGTAGGTAAATTCTTATTTATCTATAAGTTTTATGGTTCTTGTTTATCTCTTTATTTTATTTTTTGTGTCTGTAAATTTACTTTAGAGAAAAAAAAAAAAAAAAAGAAAAGAAAAGAGGAGGAAAATGCCATACAATTAACAAGGTTGTTTGATTTCAATTTTCAAGTATCTAAAGTTTCATATTTGTTTCAAATTACTTTGGGATATCAATTGGGATTGGAAATTATTTTAGTGTCTCTAAAACTCTAAAAAATGTCTATCCTTGTTTTATGTCCTTCATCATATAATTTGATTTTTTTTCGTCTTGTCAAATTGAGAAGTTTTTATAATTAAGTTTATCTTAGTTTGGTCTCTTTTTTTCGTTGATTTCTGAAGTGCAACTTGTTAAAGCAATTCAGGAGCGGAAAAAGGTAAGACTGGTGAGTTCAAAAGAAGGAAAAAGCCAAAGATTGAGTGCAAACACGAGTGTACTAATTTGAGTGATACACGTGAGAAGAATGTTGTGAGATTCTTTTTATCCTTTTTTGGTTTCCAAATCAGAACACAATGAGGATTAAGGATTGTAATAGTAATGATGAAGGAATCTCATATGCGAGAAAAGATTTTAGGTCACAAATTCCTATATTTAAATAAATGAATGATGCTAGTTAAAGCTTATTTCGAATGGGAAAGGGATAGAGTCAATTTTTGCACGTTGTATCCTTTCAGAGAAAAAGAAAGTTCGATTGGTAGAATCCAAACTTTCGATGATGCTCGTATATGGTGGAATGAGTTAGGAAAATCTAGAAGAAGGTATGAAAAAAGACCAATTTGCAGCTGCGAGAAAATGAAAAAAATCATGAGGAATCGGTTTGTGCCATCATCATACCATAACAAATTTCTTGAAAAGTTTTGTAAGTTAAAACAAGGTTCCAAATCAGTAAAAGAGTACCACAAGAAGTTAAAGGATTTGATGACCAAGGCTAATGTTGAAAAAAGTTTTAAATTTCTTATAAGTTACTTTCTTATTGGATTAAACAAAGAAATTGCAGACAATATCAAATTTTACCATTATACAACAATAGAGAATTTAGTCAATTTGTCTATTAAGGTAGAGCAATTGCAATAATTTATTGCAACTTGGCACCTTTCATGCTCTAATGCTCTAAGGTTTCTAAAGGAGTAAAGTTTGAGGATAAAACAAAATTCAAAGTTGCAGATTTCAAGAAGAATATTATAGATTGATGATGCGTGAGCATCTTTCCTATCTTTTCCTAGTGAATTTGCATGTAATTTGTTAAGTTTTATCAAGAATTAATTATCTTTTAGCCACTATGGATGCTACTTTGAGTCTTGTGCATTTTTGTTTATTTTAGGTAGCATTCGGATGGATTTGATGGAGTTTCTACAGAGAAAGAGAAGAAACCAAGGAGCTGACCAGCGAGGAGCGACGCGTGCGCGTGCCTGATGCGTACGCGTGATTTGGAGCTATTCATGGCGACGTGTGCGCGTGCTTGACGCGTACACGTGAAAAGCAAAGTTGCTCAGCGACGCGTTCGCGTACCTGACGCGTACGCGTGACACGCGAAAAAGGCCATCGACGCGTACGCGTGACTGACGCGTACGCGTGACATGCGCGACATTCAGAAAACGCAGAAAATGCTGGGGGCAATTTTAGGCCAAGTTTCGACCCAGTTTTCGGCCCAGAAACACAGATTAGAGCCAGGGGATAGCAGAGACTCAAGGGGGATTCACACAAGAATGATTATGCCCACTCCAAGTTAGGCGTGGACCCTACGAAGCAAGTGGTCCCCATCCATCAATTGAAGACATGCTGATTGCTTTAATTAATTTTGATTCAAACTTTATTTTTAATTCAAAAAGAGGAAAAGATATTATTTTAGTTTTAGAATATATATTTTTAAATTAATTAGGATTAGATATAAAAAGGGATTCCAACAGTGTGGTTCCAACAAAACATTATCCCATTCCAATTTACAATCCTAGTTTTCTACTCTGAACCAAGAGCAACTAAACCTCCATCGTTAAGGTTAGGAGCTCTGTCTATTTGTATGGATTGATTTTATTGCTTTTTCTATTTTAATTCATGTATGGATTTATAATTTAAGAATTGTTTTCGCTCTTTATCTTATGAATTTGGGTGGAACGGAAGTATGACCCTCTTTCTAATTGTATTCTTGTATAACTTGGAAAAGTTCTTTACTTGAACAACAGCTTGAAAACATATTCTCCTAAATTTTAATTATTTGGATTTAACGAGATACGTGACATATAATCCTTTTATTTTTGGGTAATTAGAGTTTTTGTGGCATATAAACTGGAATTTGATCATCACCCTCTAATTGGAATTAATTGACCAAGGAATTGGCAGTTGATGAAAACTAGAAGAGACTAGGAAGGTCTAAGGAATTAGGGTCTAGTCACATATAGTTTGCCATAAATTAAATCCTACATGATTAAAATAGTTAGTAAGAAAAGTTAATCCGGAAAAAATAGATAACTCTGAAACCTTAACTGTTTCTCCATATTTCATTCCCAACCTATTCACCTGCCTGTCTGTAAACTCTGAATTTACTATTTAATGTTTATTTGCACTCTCAAACACTATTTTCTGTTTGCCTAACTAAGTAAATCAATCAACCACTGTTGCTTAGTTGATGAGCGGATAATTTATACGCTTTTTGACATTGTTTTTAGTATGTTTTTAGTAGGATCTAGTTACTTTTAGGGATGTTTTCATTAGTTTTTATGTTAAATTCATATTTCTGGACTTTACTATGAGTTTATGTGTTTTTCTGTGATTTCAGGTATTTTCTGGCTGAAATTGAGGGACTTGAGCAAAAATCAGATTCAGAGGTTGAAGAAGGACTGCTGATGCTGTTGGATTCTGACCTCCCTGCACTCAAAGTGGAATTTCTGGAGCTACAGAACTTGAAATGGCGCGATTCCAATTGCGTTGGAAAGTAGACATCCAGGGCTTTCCAGCAATATATAATAGTCCATACTTTAGCCAAGAATAGACGACGCAAACTGGCGTTCAACGCCAGCTCTCTGCCCAATTCTGGCGTCCAGCGCCAGAATAGGATCCAAAACCAGAGTTGAACGCCCAAACTGGCACAAATACTGGCATTCAACTCCAAGAAGGACTTCTACACGTGCAACACTCAAGCTCAGCCCAAGCACACACCAAGTGGGCCCTGGAAGTGGATTTATGCATCAATTACTTATTTCTGTAAACCCTAGTGACTAGTTTATTATAAATAGGACCTTTTACTATTGTATTAGACATCTTTGGATCTTTGGATTATCTTTTGATCTATTGATCACGTTTTGGGGGCTGGCTATCTCGGCCATGCCTGGACCTTTCACTTATGTAATTTTAACGGTAGAGTTTCTACACTCCATAGATTAAGGTATGGAGCTCTGCTGTTTCTCAAAGATTAATGCAAAGTACTACTGTTTTCTATTCAATTAATCTTATTTCACTTCTAAGATATTCATTCGGTTCTACTGGTTACTCACAATTCAATTGATAAACATAGTTGACTTCCTGACTAAGATTTACAAGATAACCATAGATTGCTTCAAACCAACAATCTCTGTGGGATTCGACCCTTACTCACGTAAGGTATTACTTGGACGACCCAGTGCACTTGCTGGTTAGTTGTATCGAAGTTGTGAACCATGGTATTGGCACCATGTTCTTGGCGCCATTGCCAGGGAAAGAAAGAGCCATGAATTTTACATAATCAAAGTGTAATCACGATTGCGCGTACCAAGTTGCTCACGTTGCCAGGGATTATTTGAGCCTGGACATCACAATTTCGTGCACCAAGTTTTTGGCGCCGTTGCCGGGGATTGTTCGAGTTTGGACAACTGACGGTTCATCCTGTTGCTCAGATTAGGTAATTTTCTTTTTTGTTTTGTTTTCAAAAATCTTTCAAAAATTTTTCTTTTGTTTTCGAAAAAAAAAATTATTCAAAATTTTTAAAGAATGAATTCTAGTGTTTCATGAAGCATGTGAAGCCTGGCTGGCTGTAAAGCCATGTCTAAATTCTTTTGGACTGAGGCTTCCAACCATCAGCTGTTACACGACTGAAGGGTATGTCAGGCATGTCATGTCTGATTTACATGCTAAAGCTTGGCTGGCCATTGGCCATGTCTAGTGTTTTGGACCGGAGCTTTCATTGAAAGCTTGGCTGGCTAGTGAGTCATGTCTAATTCCTGGACTGAAGTTTTAGACTAAGAATGCAAGATTCCTGGAATTCATGTTAAAAATTTTGGAATCCTTATTTTTTCTTTTTCATATAATTTTCGAAAAAATCCAAAAAAATTAGAAAATCATAAAAATCAAAAATATTTTCTGTTTCTTGTTTGAGTCTTGAGTCATATCATAAGTTTGGTGTCAATTGCATGTGCATCTTGCATTTTCTGCATGGAATGCAAGCTGCATCCAACAGTACTCAAGAGGCTTCTCATGAAGAAGAAGCTTATGATCCTGAGAACCCTGCAATAGCATAGGTGAATTACTTAGGTGAACCTTATGGAAACACCTATAACTCATCATGGAGAAATCATCCAAATTTCTCATGGAAGGATCAAAAGCCTCAACAAGGCTTTAATAATGGTGGAAGAAACAGGTTTAACAATAATCAACCTTTTCCATCATCCACTCAGCAACAGACAGAGAACTCTGAACAAAATACTTCTAATTTAACAAACTTAATCTCTGATCTATCTAAGGCCACTGTAAGTTTCATGAATGAAACAAGATCTTCCATTAGAAATCTGGAAGCACAAGTGGGCCAGCTGAGTAAAAGGATCACTGAAATCCCTCCTAGTACTCTCCCAAGCAATACAGAAGAGAATCCAAAAGGAGAGTGCAAGGCCATTGACATAAGCACCATGGCCGAACCCAAAAAAGGAGAGGAGGATGTGAATCCCAAGGAGGAAGACCTCCTGGGACGTCCAGTGGTCAATAAGGAGCTTCCCTCTGAGGAACAAAAGGACTCTGAGACTCATCTAGAGACCATAGAGATTCCATTGAACCTCCTTATGCCCTTC
>NC_029794.2:101165875-101168371 GCF_000816755.2 Arachis ipaensis
ATCTTCTCTAACTTCCTAACTTCTTATCTTTTCAAAATTGATTTTCAAATTTGTTTCAACTAACTAACTAACTTTTTGTTTGTTTCTTAACGTTTTCAAAACTACCTAACTAACTCTCTCTCTCTAATTTTCAAAAAATATCTTCCCTCTTTTTCAAAAATTTCTTTTTAATTAACTAATTATTCTTTTCTCTCCCATCTTATTCTATTTATTTATTCATCTACTAACATCTCATCTCACATCTCAACCCTCCTCACAGTTATGTTTCTTCCATTATATTACATTCTTTGTCTCCCCCTCGGCCCCTCTTCTTCTACTCACACAGGGATCCCTATACTGTGGTATAAAGGATCCATATTATTAATATTATTATTTTTTCTGTGCCCTCTTCTTTGTCATATGAGCAGGAGCAAGGACAAGAATATCCTTGTTGAAGCAGATCCAGAACCTGAAAGGACTCTGAAGAGAAAATTAAGAGAAGCTAAATTACAACAATCCAGAGATAACCTTTCAAAAATTTTCGAACAGGAAGAGGAGATGGCAGCCGAAAATAATAATAAAGTAAGGAAGATGCTTGGTGACTTTACTGCACCTAATTCCAATTTACATGGAAGAAGCATCTCCATTCCTGCCATTGGAGCAAACAACTTTGAGCTGAAACCTCAATTAGTTTCTCTGATGCAGCAGAACTGCAAGTTTCATGGACTTCCATTTGAAGATCCTTTTCAGTTCTTAACTGAATTCTTGCAGATATGTGATACTGTTAAGACTATGGAGTAGATCCTGAAGTCTACAGGCTCATGCTTTTCCCTTTTGCTGTAAGAGACAGAGCTAGATTATGGTTGGATTCTCAACCCAAAGACAGCTTGATCATGTGGAGTCACAAAATAAATATAAAAATTGAAAACGGAATAAAAAAAAGGAGAAGAAAAATTACACCCTGGAGGAGCATCTGTCTGGTGTTCAGCGCCAGAACAGAGCATGGTTCTGGCGCTGAACGCCCAAAATGGGCAGCTTCTGGGTGCTGAACGCCAGAAAAGGCATGGTTCTGGCGTTCAACGCCAGAAATGGCACACAAATGGGCGTTGAACGCCCAAAATGGCCACCAACCTGGCGCTGAACGCCCAGAGTTGTGTGCAAAGGCATTTTTACATTTCTAATGGGTGCAGGGATGTAAATCCTTGAACACCTTAGGATCTGTGCACCCCACAGGATCCACTCAGGATCTGTGGACCCCACAGGATCCACTCAGGATCTGTGGACCCCACAGGATCCCCACCTACCTCCACTCACTTCTTCTCACCACTCTCTTTCACACAACCCCATAAACACTCTTCCCCAAAAACCCTTCACCAATCACCTCAAACTCTCTTCCCCATCACCTCTTCACCACTCACATCCATCCACTCTTCCCCATAAACCTACCTCATAAACTCCACCTACCTTCAAAATTCAAAACCAATTTCCCACCAAAACCCACCCATATGGCCGAACCTTAACCCCCCCTCCCTTCCCTATATAAAGCCCTCCATTCTTCATCAAATTCACACAACACACCCCTTTACACCCTTCTTGGCCGAAAACACTTCCCACTCTCCCTCTCCTCCATTTCTTCTTCTTCTTCATCTATTCTTTCTTTTATTGCTCGAGGGCGAGCAAAATTCTAAGTTTGGTGTGGTAAAATCATAAGCTTTTTGTTTTTCCATTACCATTGATGGCACCTAAAACCGGAGAATCCTCTAGAAAGGGGAAAGGGAAGACAAAAGCTTCCACATCCGAGTCATGGGAGATGGAAAGGTTCATCTCCAAAGCCCATCAAGACCACTTCTATGATGTTGTGGCCAAGAAGAAGGTGATCCCTGAGGTCCCTTTCAAACTCAAAAGAAATGAGTATCCGGAGATCCGACATGAAATTCAAAGAAGAGGTTGGGAAGTTCTAACAAATCCCATCCAACAAGTCGGCATCCTAATGGTTCAAGAGTTCTATGCTAATGCATGGATCACCAAGAACCATGATCAAAGTAAGAACCCGCATCCAAAGAACTATGTTACAATGGTTCGGGGGAAATACTTGGATTTTAGTCCGGAAAATGTGAGGTTGGCGTTTAACTTGCCCATGATGCAAGGAGATGAACGCCCCTACACTAGAAGGGTCAACTTTGATCAAAGGTTGGACCAAGTCTTTATGGACATATGCGTGGAAGGAGCTCAATGGAAGATTGACTCCAAAGGCAAGCCGGTTCAACTAAGAAGATTGGACCTCAAGCCTGTGGCTAGAGGATGGTTGGAGTTTATTCAATGCTCAATCATTTCCACTAGCAACCGGTCTGAAGTTACTATAGACCGAGCCATCATGATCCATAGCATCATGATTGGAGAAGAGGTGGAAGTTCATGAGATTATACCTCAAGAACTCTACAAGGTGGCTGACAAGTCCTCCACTATGGCAAGGTTAGCCTTTCCTCACCTCATTTGCCACCTATGCAATTCGGCTGG
>NC_029794.2:101169130-101170441 GCF_000816755.2 Arachis ipaensis
TAATTTGAAAAATCATAAAAATGATTCTTGAAGCAATAAAAAGCAGCAAAGAACAAAGCTTGCAGAAAAAAAAAGAAAAAAAAATAGGCGGAAAAAAAATGGAAAGAAAAAGCAAGCAGAAAAAGCCAAAGCTTTTAAAACCAAGAGGCAAGAGCAAAAAGCCAGTAACCCTTAAAACCAAAAGGCAAGAGTAATAAAAAGGATCCCAAGGCTTTGAGCATCAGTGGATAGGAGGGCCTAAAGGAATAAAATCCTGGTCTAAGCGGCTAAACCAAGCTGTCCCTAACCATGTGCTTGTGGCGTGAAGGTGTCAAGTGTAAACTTGAGACTGAGCGGTTAAAGTCAAGGTCCAAAGCAAAAAAGAGTGTGCTTAAGAACCCTGGACACCTCTAATTGGGGACTTTAGCAAAGCTGAGTCACAATCTGAAAAGGTTCACCCAATTATGTGTCTGTGGCATTTATGTATCTGGTGGTAATACTGGAAAACAAAGTGCTTAGGGCTACGGCCAAGACTCATAAAATAGCTGTGTTCAAGAATCATCATACTGAACTAGGAGAATCAATAACACTATCTAAACTCTGAGTTCCTATAGATGCCAATCATTCTGAACCTCAATGGATAAAGTGAGATGCCAAAACTATTCAAGAGGCAAAAAGCTATAAGTCCCGCTCATTTGATTGAAGCTCTGTTTCATTGATAGTTTGGAATTTATAGTATATTCTCTTCTTTTTATCCTATTTGATTTTCAGTTGCTTGGGGACAAGCAACAATTTAAGTTTGGTGTTGTGATGAGCGGATAATTTATACGCTTTTTGACATTGTTTTTAGAATGTTTTTAGTAGGATCTAGTTACTTTTAGGGATGTTTTCATTAGTTTTTATGTTAAATTCACATTTCTGGACTTTACTATGAGTTTGTGTGTTTTTCTACGATTTCAGGTATTTTCTGGCTGAAATTGAGGGACTTGAGCAAAAATCAGATTCAGAGGTTGAAGAAGGACTGCTGATGCTGTTGGATTCTGACCTCCCTGCACTCAAAGTAGATTTTCTGGAGCTAAAGAACTCGAAATGGCGCGCTTCCAATTGCGTTGAAAAGTAGACATCCAGGGCTTTCCAGAAATATATAATAGTCCATACTTTGGCCAAGAATAGACGACGCAAACTGGCGTTCAACGCCAGCTCTCTGCCCAATTCTGGCGTCCAGCGCCAAAATAGGATCCAAAACCAGAGTTGAACGCCCAAATTGGCACAAATACTGGCGTTCAACTCCAAGAAGGACTTCTACACGTGCAACACTCAAGCTCAGCCCAA
>NC_029794.2:101170877-101177050 GCF_000816755.2 Arachis ipaensis
CTCAAAGATCTCAAAGATTAATGCAAAGTACTACTGTTTTCTATTCAATTCATCTTATTTCGCTTCTAAGATATCCATTCATACCCAAGAACATGATGAAGGTGATGATTATGTGATGCTCATCATCATTATCCCTTATGAACGCGTGCCTGACAAACACTTCCGTTCTACATGCAACAAGCTAGAATGAATATCTCTTAGATCTCTTAATCAGAATCTTCGTGGCGTAAGCTAGAATGATGGCGGCATTCAAGAGAATCCGGAAAGTCTAAACCTTGTCTGTGGTATTCCGAGTAGGATTCAATGATTAAATGACTGTGACGAGCTTCAAACTCACGAGTGCTGGGCGTTAGTGACAAACTCAAAAGGAGGGTGAATCCTATTCCTGCATGATCGAGAACCGACAGATGATTAGCCGTGCTGTGACAGAGCATGTGAGCATTCTTTTCACTGAGAGGAGGGGATTTAGCCATTGACAACGGTGATGCCCTTGCATAAAGCCAGCCATAGAAAGGAGTAAGACTGATTGGATGAAGATAGCAGGAAAGCAGAAGTTCAGAGGAACAAAAAGCATCTCCATTCGCTTATCTGAAATTCCTACCAATGATTTACATAAGTACCTCTATCCCTATTCTATTATTTATTATTCGAAAACATCATTATCAATTTATATCTACCTAACTGAGATTTGCAAGGTGACCATAGCTTGCTTCATACCGACAATCTCCGTGGGATTCGACCCTTACTCACGTAAGGTATTACTTGGACGACCCAGTGCACTTGCTGGTTAGTTGTATCGAAGTTGTGAACCATGGTATTGGCACCATGTTCTTGGCGCCATTGCCAGGGAAAGAAAGAGCCATGAATTTTACATAATCAAAGTGTAATCACGATTGCGCGTACTAAGTTGCTCACGTTGCCAGGGATTATTTGAGCCTGGACATCACAATTTCGTGCACCATTAGTCCTTCAATCCTCGTGGGATAAACCCTCACTCACCTGAGGTATTACTTGGTACGACCCGGTGCACTTGCCGGTTAGTTTGTGGGTTATAAATACCGCACCAAGTTTTTGGCGCCGTTGCCGGGGATTGATAGTGATTAACAACTATCAGTTGTTTGATTGCTTAGATTAGGCGTTTTAGTTTTAATTTTATTTAAATTTTGCTTATTATTTTCGAAAAAAAATTTCTTTTTAAATAAATAGCACTAATATTTTTCCTTAATTTCTGAAATTAAGTTTGGTGTCACCTAGTTAATTTTATTTTAATTTTCTTGTTTATTTTTCCTGTTAATTTTCGAAAATTTCTGTCTAATTTTAGTTATCATTTTCGAAATTTATTTATTTATTTCATTTAGTATTCTATTTCATTATTTTACACAGGATACCTCACTGGGACTTCTCTGCACTCTGACGTAGAGAATCCCATCTTTTCTTGTCTTCTGTTTGTGTATGCACAGGAACAGAGACAAAGAACATCTCTTAAACTTTGATCCTGAACCTGAAAGAACTCTTAGGCGGCGTTTGCAACAAGCAAGACTTTGCAAAGCTGCAGAATCCACTATGGATAACAATAATGCTGTTAATGCCAATGTGGCAAATCCGAATGGAGATGATCAACAAAGGAGAGTGCTTGGCTCTTACTCTGCTCCTACTGCAGATCTTTATGGAAAAAGTATTGTGATGCCTCCTATAGCTGCGAACAACTTTGAGTTGAAGCCACAATTGGTCACCTTGGTGCAACAAAACTGCCAGTATCATGGTCTTCCCCACGAAGACCCAAATCAGTTTATTTCTAATTTTCTGTAGATTTGTGATACTGTGAAGACAAATGGAGTGAACCCAGAGGTGTACAAACTCATGATCTTCCCGTTTGCTCTGAGGGATGGAGCAAAGCTATGGCTAGATTCCCAACCTAAGTAGAGTTTGAATACTTGGGACAAGGTTGTTACTGAGTTTCTTACTAAATTTTTCCCACCAAAGAAGCTGACTAAGCTTAGGGTGGAAGTTCAGACCTTCAAGCAGAGGGATGGTGAAACTCTTTATAAAGCTTGGGAAAGGTACAAGCTACTGATTAGGCAATGCCCTCCAGACATGTTCTCTAAATGGACCCAACTAGATATCTTTTATGAAGGCTTAGGTGAAATGTCCAAGATGTGCTTAGATAATTCTGCAGGTGGTTCATTGCACAAGAAGAAGACACCGGAGGAGACTATTGAACTGATTGAATTGGTTGCAAGCAACCAATATTTATACTCATCTAACAAGAATCCTGTGAACTTTGAGACTCATCAGAAGAAGGGTGTTGTGGAAGTAGAAGCTCTTAATGCTCTTCTTGCTCAGAACAAGCTTATGTCTCAAAAAATAAGTCTACTTACTCAACAGATGGGTGGCATGCAAGTCTCAGCTATCAACACCCAAAACCCATCTCAAGAGACCTCTTATGACATGACAGGTAACTTTGTGCAAAATGATAATTATGACTATGCTCAATGTTCTTCTGAACAGGTCAATTACATGGGGAGTGGTCCTAGAAATCCTAACAATGATCCATATTCTAAGACATACAATCAGGGGTGGAGAAATCACCCAAATTTTGGGTGGAGGGACTAACCTCAGAGACCTCAGAATTTCAACAATAATTCTCAGGGCGGCTTCCAACAGAACAATCACAATAACTGCCAATTTCAGTCTCAACAGCAACAACCACCTCAGCAGGCAAACTCTAAATCCTAAGAAGATTTTAATTGGGAGATGATGAGGAGTTTTATGCAGGAAACCATAGCCTCCATTAGAAACGTAGAGGTGTAAATGGGCCAACTGAGCAAGCAAATACCTGAGAGGTCTGCAAGTACATTTCCAGGTGATACAGTGGTGAACCCAAGAGAAGATTGCAAGGCCATTCAATTGAGAAGTGGAAAAATAGCTGGCTCTGAGACAAGGGCCAATGAAGAGCTAGTTGAAAAGAAAGCTCCAGAAGAGAAGAAGAAAGAAGTGGAGAACGCCCCTCCAAAGCGTGCAGACAACTCGTTCCCTGACTCTCTTGACAAGTATCCTACATTGCCAAAGGCTCCTGAATACAAGCCAAAAATGCCATATCCTCAGAGACTTCAGAAGGCTTCCAAAGAAAAGCAGTTCTCTAAATTTGTAGATGTCTTCAAGAAGCTACAGATCAACATTCCTTTTGCAGAGGCTCTTGAGCAAATGCCCCTGTATGGTAAATTTATGAAAGAATTGCTAGAGGAATTGGAAGGAGCAAGAAACCATGGTGTTAACCAAGGAATGTAGTGCTATTATTCAACATAAACTTCCTGAGAAATGCAAGATCCAGGGAGCTTTGTGATTCTTTGCACCATTGAAGATGTCACCATTTAGAGAGCTTTATGTGATCTTGGAGCTAGCATCAATCTCATGCCACTTTCAGTGATGAAAAAGCTTCAAATTGAGGAGGTAAAACCCACTCGTATTTCTCTTCAACTTGCTGATCTTTCTATTAAATTACCTGTGGGTGTTGTTGAGGATTTACTTGTGAAAGTAGGACCCTTTATTTTTCTTGCTGATTTTGTTATATTAGACATGGAAGAGGATGTAAAATCCTCTATTATTCTTGGTAGACCCTTTTTAGCTACAGGTAGAGCTCTGATTGATGTGCAAAAGGGTGAATTAATCCTGAGAGTCAATGAAGAGCAGATGGTCCTTAATGTTTTTGAAGCCCTCAAGCACCCTAATGATTCTGAAGGGTGTATGAGAATTGATGTTGTTGAGCCGCTTGTTCAAGAAATATTGGAAGCTGAGGTACTTGATGACATTCTGGATCCTATCTCTGAATATGAGTTAGTGGAAGTTGATGATTCACCACCCCAGAAGGCTATGGTTTACACGCCTAAGGCAGAGGAAGAAGCCCCCAAGCTTGAGCTCAAACCTTTACCTCCTTCTCTGAAATATGTGTTATTGGGTGAATATGATTCCTATCCAGTGATTATTAGCTCTTCCCTGAAGCCTGAAGAGGAAGAGGCGCTTATTTCAGTGCTTAGGAGCCGTAAAACAGCTCTTGGGTAGACCATTAGTGACTTAAAGGGGATTAGTCCAACTAAGTGCATGCACAAGATCCTCCTTGAAGATGATGCCAAACCAGTTGTACAACCACAAAGGAGACTCAATCCAACTATAAAAGAGGTGGTCCAAAAAGAGGTAATGAAACTATGGGAAGCGGGTATTATTTACCCTATTTCTGACAGTCCTTGGGTAAGTCCTGTGCAGGTAGTTCCGAAGAAAGGAGGGATGACAGTGATCAAGAATAAAGAGAATGAGCTTATTCCTACAAAAACAATCACAGGATGGAGAATGTGTATAGACTACAGGAGGCTCAACACAGCTACAAGGAAGGATCATTTTCCCCTGCCTTTCATTGATCAGATGCTTGAGAGGTTAGCTGCTGGTGCACGAATTGTAAATCACACTTTTCACAACTCGTACCACTAACCAACAAGTGCACTGGGTCATCCAAGTAATACCTTACGTGAGTAAGGGTCGATCCCACGGAGATTGTCGGCTTGAAGCAAGCTATGGTTATTTTGTAATTCGTAGTCAGGAGATCAATGATAAGAGTGATTATATTTATGAAGAGTAAAAAGCATAAATTAAATAGTACTTGTTATGCAGTAATAGAGAACAGATTGAGGTTTTAGAGATGCTCTGTCTTCTGAATCTCTGCTTTCCTACTGTCTTCTTCTTCACGCACGCAGGTCTCCTTCCATGGCAAGCTGTATGTTGGTGGATCACCGTTGTCAATGGCTACCATCCGTCCTTTCAGTGAAAATGGTCCAAATGCGCTGTCACCGCATGGCTAATCATCTGTCGGTTCTCACTCCTGTTTGAATAGGATCCATTGATCCTTTTGCGTCTGTCACTACGCCCAACACTTGTGAGTTTGAAGCTCGTCACAGTCATCCCCTCCCAGATCCTACTCGGAATACCACAGACAAGGTTTAGACTTTCCGGATCTCAGAAATGGCCGCCAATAATCCTAGCCTATACCACGAAGACTCTGATCATGAACTAAGAGACTAAGAGATACACACTCAATCTAAGGTAGAATGGAAGTGGTTGTCAGGCACGCGTTCATAGGTTGAAAATGATGATGAGTGTCACGGATCATCACATTCATCACGATTAAGTACAAGCGAGTATCTTAGAATAGAAATAAGCGTGATTGAATAGAAACCAGAAGTAATTGCATTAATTCATCGAGACACAACAGAGCTCCTCACCCCCAATTATGGAGTTTAGAGACTCATGCCGTAGAGATACAATGTAAAATGTGAAAATGTCATGAGGTACAAGATAAGTCTCTAAAAGTTGTTTAAATACTAAACTAGTAACCTAGGTTTTCAGAAAATGAGTAAATTATGATAGATAGTGCAGAAATCCACTTCCAGGGCCCACTTGGTGTGTGCTGGGGCTGAGACTTGAGCTTTACACGTGCCTAGACTATTTCTGGAGTTAAACGCGAGGTTGTAACCTGTTTTGGGCGTTTAACTCCAACTTGTAACCTGTTTCTGGCGTCTAACACCAGAATAGGGCAGAGAACTGGCGTTGAACGCCAGTTTGTGTCATCTAAACTCGGGAAAGGTATGAACTATTATATATTTCTAGAAAGCCCTAGATGTCTACTTTCCAACACAATTGAGAGCGTGCTATTTGGACTCCTGTAACTCCAGAAAATCCACTTTGAGTGCAGGGAGGTTAGAATCCAACAGCATCTGCAGTCCTTTTTAAGCCTCTGAATCAGATTTTTGCTCAGGTCCCTCAATTTCAGCCAGAAAATACCTGAAATCATAGAAAAATACACAAACTCATAGTAAAGTCCAGAAATGTGATTTTTATTTAAAAACTAATAAAAATATACTAAAAACTAATCAAATCATACTAAAAACTATGTAAAAACAATGCCAAAAAGCGTATAAATTATCCGTTCATCACAACACCAAACTTAAATTATTGCTTGTCCCCAAGCAACTAAAAAAAAAGTAGGATAAAAAGAATAAAATATACAATGAATTCCAAAAACATCTATGAAGATCAGTCTTAATTAGATGAGCGGGGCTATTAGCTTTTTGCTTCTCAACAGTTTTGGCATCTCACTTTATCCTTTGAAGTTTAGAATGATTGGC
>NC_029794.2:101177485-101188779 GCF_000816755.2 Arachis ipaensis
AAAGGTGTGAAGAGGAGAGAAGAAGAGGTGGGGTAGGTGGGGATCCTATAGGGTCCACAGGTCTTGGAGGGGTCAAGGACTTAGCATCCCTGCTCCATTGAGGCATGCAAAACGCCCTTAGAGTTCAATCCTGGCGTTTAACGCCAGACTGCTGCTTATTTCTGGCGTTAAACGCCACCTTTTCCCCCCTTTCTTGGCATTGAACGCCAACTTGGTGCTTGTTTCTGGCGTTTAATGCCAGCTTGATGCTTCTTTCTGGCGTTAAACGCCAGTCTGATGCTTCTTACTGGCATTTAAATGCCAGTAATCTCTTCCTCCAGAGTGAGCTATTTTTAATGCTGTTTTTGACTTTGCTTTGATTTTTGTGACTCCACATGATCATCATCCTAAAGAAAACATAAAATAAAAAAAAGGAAAACAGAAAATTAACATAGATAAGTAAAAATTGGGTTGCCTCCCAATAAGCGCTTCTTTATTGTCTTTAGCTGGACTTTGCTGAGCTTTTAATCTAGTCTCAGCTTTGAGCATTCTTGCTCAAGATTGCCTTCAAGATAATGCTTGACTCTCTGTCCATTAACAATGAACTTCTTATTAGAATCAATGTCTTGAAGCTCCACATAGCCATATGGTGACACACTTGTAATCACATATGGTCCCCTCCACCGGGATTTCAGTTTCTCGGGGAATAATCTGAGCCTAGAGTTAAACAGCAGAACCTTCTGTCCTGGTTCAAAGACTCTAGATGACAGCTTTTTGTCATGCCACCTTTTTGCTTTCTCTTTGTTAAGCTTTGCATTTTCGAAAGCAGTGAGTCTGAATTCCTCTAGCTCATTTAGCTGGAGCAATCTTTTTTCTCCAGCTAATTTGGCATCAAAGTTTAGGAATCTGGTTGCCCAGTAGGCCTTATGCTCCAGTTCCACGGGCAGATGACAGGCTTTACCATACACAAGCTGGTATGGAGAGGTCCCTATAGGAGTCTTGAATGCTGTTCTGTATGCCCACAGAGCGTCATCCAAGCTTCTTGCCCAATTCTTTCTACGGGTAATTACAGTCCGTTCCAGGATTCTTTTTAGTTCTCTATTAGAGACTTCAGCTTGCCCATTTGTCTGTGGATGATATGGAGTTTCCACCTTGTGGCTAATTCCATATCGGAGCATAGCAGAGTAGAGCTGTTTATTGCAGAAGTGAGTGCCCCCATCACTGATTAGTACTCTAGGGACACCAAACCTGCTAAAGATATGTTTCTGGAGGAACTTCAGCACTGTCTTAGTATCATTAGTGGGTGTTGTAATTATCTCTACCCATTTAGATACATAGTCTACTGCCACCAGAATATATGTGTTTGAGTATGATGGTGGGAAAGGCCCCATGAAGCCAATACCCCATACATCAAACAACTCAATCTCCAAGATTCCCTGTTGAGGCATGGTGTAACCATGAGGCAGATTACCAGCCCTCTAGCAACTGTCACAGTTACAAACTCTCAGGAATCTCTATAGAGGGTAGGCCAGTAGAAGCCACATTGGAGGACCTTGGTGGCTGTTCGCTCACCTCCGAAATGGCCTCCATATTGTGACCCATGGCAATGCCATAAGATCTTCTGTGCTTCTTCTCTAGGCACACACCTACGGATTATTCCGTCTGCACATCTCTTAAAGAGATAGGGTTCATCCCACAAGTAGTACTTTGCATCAGTAATTAATTTTTTCTTTTGTTGCCTGCTGTACTCCTTGGGTATAAATCTTGCAGCTTTATAGTTTGTAATGTCTGCAAACAATGGTGTTTCCTAAATGGCAAACAGTTGCTCATCCAGAAAGGTTTCAGAGATCTCAATAGAGGGAAATGACGTCCCTTCTACTGGCTCTATTCGGGACAGATGATCAGCCACTTGGTTCTCTGTCCCTTTTCTGTCTCTTATTTCTATATCAAACTCTTGCAGAAGTAACACCCATCTTATGAGCCTGGGTTTTGAATCCTGCTTTGTGAGTAGATATTTAAAAGCAGCATGGTCAGTGTACACAATCACTCTTGATCCTACTAAGTATGATCTAAACTTGTCAATGGCATAAACCACTGCAAGCAATTCTTTTTCTGTGGTTGTGTAATTTTTCTGGGCATCATTTAAAACACGGCTAGCATAATAAATGACATGCAGAAGCTTGTTATGCCTCTGTCCCAGTACTGCACCAATGGCATGATCACTAGCATCACACATTAGTTCAAATAGTAATGTCCAGTCTGGTACAGAAATAACTGGTGCTGTGACCAGCTTAGCTTTTAGAGTTTCAAACGCCTGCAGACACTCTATGTCAAACACAAATGGCGTGTCAGCAGCTAGCAAATTGCTCAGAGATTTTACAATTTTTGAAAAATCCTTTATAAACCTCCTATAGAATCCTGCATGCCCCAGAAAGCTTCTGATTGCCTTAACATTGGCAGGTGGTGGTAATTTTTCAATTACTTCCACTTTAGCTTGATCCACCTCTATTATCTTGTTTGAAATTTTATGCCCAAGGACAATTCCTTCAGTCACCATAAAGTGACATTTTTTCCAGTTTAAAACTAGGTTAGTCTCTTGGCATCTTTTCAGAACAAGTGCTAAATGGTCAAGGCAGGAGCTGAATGAATCTCCAAATACTGAAAAGTCATCCATGAAGACTTCCAGAAATTTCTCTACCATATCAGAGAAGATAGAGAGCATGCATCTCTGAAAGGTTGCAGGTGCATTACACAGCCCAAATGGCATCCTTCTGTAGGCAAATACTCCAGATGGGCATGCGAATGCTGTTTTTTCTTGATCCTGGGGATCTACTGCAATTTGGTTGTAGCCTGAATAGCCATCTAAAAAGCAGTAATAATCATGATCTGCTAGTCTTTCTAGCATCTGGTCTATGAATGGTAAAGGAAAATGATCCTTTCTGGTGGCTGTATTGAGCCTTCTGTAATCAATAGTGGGCTGATGCCCTTAAGATCACTTATGGACCACCCAAGAGCTGTCTTGTGTGTCCTTAGCACTTGAAGTAGCGCTTCCTCTTCCAGGGGATTTAAAGCAGAGCTTATGATCACCGGAAAAGTGTCACCTCCCAGAAATGCATATTTTAGGGATGGTGGTAATGGTTTGAGCTCAGGTTTAGGAGATTTTTCCTCTTTCTGAGGAAGTTTCAGAGGCTCTTTCAATTCCTCTGATTCCTCCAGATCAGGTTGAACATCTTTAAAGATGTCTTCCAGCTTTGATTCGAGACTCTCAGCCATGTTGATCTCCTCTACCAAAGAGTCAATAAGATCAACTTTCATGTAGTCTTTTGGTGTGTCTGGATGCTGCATGGCTTTGATAGCATTTAACTTAAACTTATCCTCATTGACTCTCAGGGTTACTTCCCCCTTTTGGACATCAATGAGAGTTCGTCCAGTTGCTAGGAAAGGTCTTCCTAGAATGAGAGTAGCACTCTTGTGCTCCTCCATTTCCAGCACTACAAAGCCAGTGGGGAAGGCGAATGGCCCAACCCTGACAATCATGTCTTCAATCACGCCTGATGGGTATTTAATGGAGCCATCAGCAAGTTGGAGACATATCCGGGTTGGTTTGACTTCTTCAGTTAAACCAAGCTTTCTGATAGTGGATGCAGGTATTAGGTCGATGCTTGCCCCAAGATCACATAAAGCTGTCTTGGTGCAATTACCCTCTAATATACATGGTATCATAAAGCTCCCAGGATCTTTAAGCTTTTCTGGGAAGCTTTTCAGAATGATTGCACTGTATTCTTCAGTGAGGAGAACTCTTTCAGTTTCTCTCCAATCCTTTTTATGACTCAAGATCTCTTTCATGAACTTGGCATAAGAGGGTATTTGCTCAAGTGCCTCTGCAAACGGAATCTTTATTTCAAGAGTCCTGAGATAGTCTGCAAAGCGGACAAATTGCTTATCCTGCTCCTCTTTGCGGAGTTTTTGAGGATAAGGCATCTTGGCTTTGTATTCCTCAACCTTGGTTGCTGCAGGTTTATTTCCTATAGAGGTGGTTGGAGAAGCCTTTTTAGAGGGGTTGTTATCAGCACTTGTGTGTGTCTGATCCTTCACTGGCGTTTGAATGCCAGGGTTAGAAGCTTGATTAGCGTTGGACGCCAACTTCTTACCTATTTCTGAGCTTCCATTGGGCATTTGACGCCAGCTCCTTGCCTGTTTCTGGCGTTTGAATGCCAGAACTGCGCGTGAGTTGGGCGTTTAACGCCAGCTTTGCATCCTTTTCTGGCGTTTGAACGCCAGAGTTATTTCTCTCTGGGCTCTTACTATCCTTAGAGGGATTTTGGATAATATTCTACTCATCCTCTGTCAGTTGTTCTTTTCTTGGCTTTCTGATGCTCTGAAGTGAGGTATTTAATATTTTTCCACTTCTTAATTGAACTACCTGGCACTCTTCTATTATCTGCTTTGATAATTGCTGTTTTTTCTGATTCAATTGTGCTTCCATATTTTTATTAGCATTTTTAGTGTCTTGTAGCATCTCCTTGAATTTTGCTAACTGCCTTGTTATAGAAGATAGTTGCTGATTGAGTTCAGCAACTTGTTCCTGAGGACTAAAGTCAGTTGATACTGCCTTAGCTTCTTCTTTCATAGAGGACTCATTACCTATGTACAGATGCTGATTTCTAGCAACTATATCAATAAGCTCTTGACCCTCTTCAATAGTCTTTCTCATGTGTATAGATCCACCAGCTGAGTGGTCTAGAGATATCTGAGCTTTTTCTGTAAGCCCATAGTAGAAGATGTCTAATTGCACCCACTCTGGAAACATTTCAGAGGGGCATTTCCTTAGCATCCCTCTGTACCTCTCCCAGGCGTTATAAAGGGATTCATCATCCTCTTGTTTAAAGCCTTGGATGTCCAGCCTTAGCTGTGTCATCCTTTTTGGAGGGAAATATTGATTCAGGAATTTGTCTGATAACTGTTTCCATGTCCTTATGCTTGCTATGGGTTGGTTATTTAACCACCTCTTAGCTTGATCTTTTACAGCAAACGGAAACAGTAATAGCCTGTATACGTCCTGATCTACCTCCTTGTCACGCACTGTGTCAGAAATTTGCAAGAACTGCGCCAGAAACTCAGTAGGTTCTTCCTGTGGAAGACCGGAATACTAGCAATTTTGCTGCACCATGACAATGAGCTAAGGATTTAGCTCAAAACTGCTTGCTTTGATGGGAGGTATACAGATGCCACTCCCATATACAACAGTAGTGGGGTTAGCATATGACCCCAGAGTCCTTCTGGACTGTTCATTCCCACTTAGGTCCATGATGGAGAAAGGGAGATGATGCGAATTGCAAATAAAATATTTTTTTTTTGAAAACCAAAATTAAAATAAAATAAAATAAAATAAAATAAAAATTGACTATAATTTCAAAAATTAGAAGAAAAAGAAATAAAAGAAAATTGACAGCCAAATTAATTAATTAAAAAGATTTGAAAAAAATGTGGGTGAGGATTTTCGAAAATATGAAGGGAGAGAAATTGGTTAAGAACGAAGTTTTGAAAAAGATATGTCTTAAAATTAAAGATACTTGTAAGAAAATAAAATAAAATAAAATAAAAAAAAGAAAAGATATGAAAAAGATTTGATTTTAAGATTTGAGATTAGAAAAGATAAGATAAGCTAGGTAAGAGAAGATAAGAAATTTAAATTAAAAAGTTTTGAAATTTTAAATTTTGAATTTTGAATTTTTTGAAAAGTCAACAATATAAGATAAGTATTTGAAAAAGATTTAAATTTTGAAAATATTTTATTTTTAAATTTGAAAATTAAATTTTGAAATTTGAAATTTGAATTTTGAATTTTGAAATTTGAATTTTAAAATTTGAATTTTGAATTTTGGAAGTTGAAATTTGAAATTTGAAATAAGATAAGATAAGTTTTTGAAAAAGATATGATTTTTTTTAAAAAATATTTGAATTTCGAAATTTTTTTTAAAACTAAGATAAGATAAAGTAGAAATTTTAAAATAAAAAATCTGAAATTCTTTTGTAAATTTCGAGAATTACTTAAAATAAAGAGAAAAGATATTTTTTTGAATTTAATGAGGAAAGAGAAAAACAATAAAATGACACAAAAATTAAAATTTTTAGATCTAATGCTCCTTATTTTCGAAAATTTGGAGGAAAAACACCAAGGAACACCAAACATAAAAATTTTAAGATCAAAACACAAGCAAGACTCAAGAACACCTTGAAGATTCACAAGAACACGAAGAACAAAAATTCAAAGACTCAAAGGACTCAAGAACATAAAAAAGAACACCAAACTTAAAATTTTTAGAAAACCAAAAATAAATTTTTGAAAATTAAATAAAAACTAACAAGGAAACACCAAACTTAAAACTTGAAACAAGATTTAATCAAAGAAAAAATATTTTTGAAAAGATTTTAGAAAGAAAGACTCAAAGGAGCAACTACAAAAAAGGAATTATTAGATGTTGTGTATGCTGTTGATAAGTTTAGGTCCTATTTACTTGGTTCTAAGGTTATTGTTTATACTGATCATGCTGCTTTGAAGTACCTTCTAACCAAACAGGATTCTAAACCAAGATTAATCAGATGGGTGTTGCTCCTTCAGGAGTTTGATATTGAGATAAAAGACAAGAAAGGGTCAGAAAATCAAGTAGCTGACCATCTCTCCAGAATTGAGCTTGAAGCAGGAGTACAACCACCCACAGCTGTGATTGAGACATTTTCGGATGAGCAATTATTCCTCATTCAGTAGGCTCCATGGTTTGCAGACATTGCAAATTATAAGGCCATGGATTTTATTCCAAGGGAGTACAGTAGGCAACAAGTGAAAAAGCTATTGACTGATGCAAAGTACTACATTTGGGAGGAACCATACCTTTTAAAAGGTGTTCAGATGGCATCATCCGAAGATGTGTCCCAGATAAAGAAACACAGCAGATTCTTTGGCACTGTCATGGTTCTGATTATGGAGGCCACTTTGGTGGTGAAAGGACAGCTACAAAGGTCCTTCAGAGCGGGTTTTACTGGCCGACTCTCTTTAGAGATTCAAGAGAATTTGTGAAGCACTGTGATAGATGTGCAAAGGCCACGAATCTCCCTACCAACCATGAAATGCCACAGCAGGGGATTCTTGAGGTTGAGTTGTTTGATGTGTGGGGTATTGATTTTATGTGACCTTTTTCACCCTCACATTCAAACAACTACATTCTAGTGGCAGTTGATTATGTGTCCAAGTGGGTGGAAGCGGTGGCTCTACCCACCAATGATGCCAAGGTGGTAATGAGTGATGAACGGACTTTTGTGTGGTTTAGAATTCACAAATGAATTCTCGTTGCAAGTATAGTTTCTAAACCAACAATAATCCTTTCATACAAAAATTTGTTTGTCACAAGTACAAACCCCTAAAATCTATAAACCAAAGTATTTAAACCTTGGGTCGTTCTCCCTAGGAATTACAATAAAATGTCTTGTTATTGGTTATGAGTTATATTTGGGGTTGTTGATAAGAGGCATGAAAAGTAAATGGAAATGAAATTAAACTAACAACTAAAGAGGTATTGGCAAGGTTTGGTGGTCAAGGATCTCTATCCTAATCACTAACCACAACATGAGAATTAGCAAGGACCAACCCCACTAAGTTAACCTCTAACTAATAGTGGAGGAAAGTCAAGTGAGCTATATCAATCCAAGTCCATAAGTCCTAGTTCTCCACCAATTGAATTAGTGAGATCTAGAGTTAATGGCTCCCAATCGTCAATCACTTGTACATTAGTAACTCAAGAGTTTCTAAGTTACCTTCCCAAGCTAAGAGCACTAAAATCTACTCTAAAATCCTTCCAAACATTTTATCAAACACTTGGAAGGCATAAAAGAAAATCTAGTAAATTGATAATAAGAATAGAATCTAGCAACAATTGAATGTAGGAAATTGACAACAATAATCAAAGAAAACAAGATCTGCATGAATTACCTCAAATTGCATTAAAAGAAAATAGAATGAACAAGAGTAGATCTACAAACAAAATAGAAGAAAGTAATAACAACAATGGAAGAATAATGAATGTAACAACAAGGAATTAAGAAGAAGAAGTAGAAGAGAGCATGAATTAAAACCTAGATCTAAGAACTAAACCTAATCCTAATCCTAATTCTAGAGAGAAGTGAGAGCTTCTCTCTCTAAAACTAAAACTAAAACTAGCCTAATGTGTCTTATGATAGATCATCCCCTCTCCCTTCAATCCTTGGTCCTTTTGAGTATTTTGGCGCCAAAGTTGGCTTGAATTGGGCCCCATAGGCCTTGAGAATTCACTGGCCACGTTTTTATTAAAAAATTATATATCAGCACCGACGCGTACGTGCACAGCACGCGTACGCGTCCATGGGTGAGTTCACAAGGTGCGCGTAAGCGTCTGGTGCGCGCGCCCATCCATGGCCGAGTTCAACTTTTTGGCTTTTCATGATCTTCTCCACTTGCATGCTTCCTTCCTTGCTCCCTTGATTCATTCCTAGCCTTTTTTTCAACCTGAGATTACTAACAAACACATCAAGGCATCTTATGGAATCAAGGAGAAGTTAAAGTTATCTAATCAAAGACCAAAAAGCATGCTTTTTACACTTATGTACAAATAAGGGAGAGATCACAAAATCATGCTAAATCATTGGCTAAATGTGAGAAAAGGTTAGCAAAATACTCTAAATCTAACACAAGATAAACCCTGAAAACGGGGTTTATCAACCTCCCCACACTTAAACCTTAGCATGTCCTCATGCTAAATTAAAAAGGAAACAAGGGGTATGATCTTTATTTAATGAAACTAAATTACATGAATCCTATCTAAATGCAACTACCTAGGGTGAATGCAAATGCTTGGTCAAAGTAATTCAACTTCCAAGAGAATATATATGAGCATAAGAGCTAGAGTAATAGGGATCAAGTCCAAACCACAATTGCATTGAATTATCAAAAGAATTTCAAACTTGCAAGAATATAGATAATAGGGGTAAACACATGTAATTGAGCTATTGAACCCTCACCGGATGTGTTTTCACTCTCTTTGCTTGGTGTTTAGGGGTTGATCCACTCAATCCTCCCTTAATCATGCTTTTCCAAAATTTGTTCTTCATCTAACAATCAAAAATTATTCAATGTATGCATTCATTTATCATGAGGTCTTTCTCATGGGTTGTAATGGGGTTAGGGTCAAGGTAGGATCATATATGGATAAGTGGACTAGAATTTGAATCTTTGATTAGTCTAGACCTTCCCACCTAACCTATATAATGACCTATACAATTAAGTACCACCCTAACTACCCATCCTTCACTTTTTACATACTCATGCACTTTCTTTTGATTTTTCCAACACTTATGCATTGACTCTTATTGGCCTTTACTTTGGGGCATTTTGTCCCCTTTTTATTTCTTTCTTTTTGTTTCTTTTTCTATTTCTTTTATTTTTCTCATTTTTTTCTTTCAAACTATATACAAGAAGATCAATGCATAAGGTCTATACATTTAATCAATACATGAGTATGCACCTAATTTCCCAAATACAAATACAAAACACTCTTTTATCCCAACCAATGTTCCTAATCTCCCAAAACTTGAATATAAGATACTCTCACTAGCCTAAACTAATCAAAGATCCAAACAAGGGACTTTATTGTTTTCCGCTTTAGGCTTGTAATATGCTAAAATAAGAACAATTGGGTTAAGCATAGGTTCAAATTTGGTTAACAATGGAGGGTAGAAGGTAGGCTATTTGGGTAAGTGGGCTAATTGAAATGATGGCCTCAATCATATAAATGCATGAATACAAGGAATAAATGGACATATAGAATCAAGCAAACCAAGGATCACAATCATAGGAAGAGACAATCACACACAAGAATGGAAAATAAGTGGTTATAAAATGTAACTACATCAATAGGCTCAAATCTCACATGCTTGTGTTCTTAGCTCAAAAATATGTTTCATAAAATATGAATTCAAGCAAGTTACAAAAGTTTTCAATCAATTGGGTTGTGCTCTATAGATGGATTCTTTTGAAAATTTCATCATTTTGACTAAGCTTATTAATGCAATGTTGTGATTGAAAATTTCCAAAAATTCCTTAGTTTACCTTTTTCTTTTTCAATCAAAACAAGTTTCATATGAAAAAGGGTTAACTAGGTCTTAACAATTCCAAAACTATTTCTAATCACAACCACAAGCTAAGAGGATAACTATATAAAGAAAAACCCAACTAAAGTATGAAATCCACATCCACAATATCTACATCCAAAATGAGAGAGTATGCAGCATAGAAGTATCCCAAAATATCTAAAACAACCAATATATACAATAATGTGCAAAATAAGATGACTAAGAAAATATAACTAGGAAAATAGCCGAAGTGTTCAGCGATCTACCGATGGTGCCAACGGCAACCTCCCCACACTTAAGATCAAGCATCGTCCCCGATGCTAATCCTCAGGCTCAGGGAGAGGTACACTGGTCGGCTCTGGCTCTGGCTGGGGCTGTGGCTGAGGTCTCTACTAGGTAGCCTGGGTCATGAAACTTTGAGTGGTTTTAATTAGATCAGAGACTACAGTTGCTAAGTCAGAGTAGCTCTGCTTAGAATTCTCTGTCTGTTGCTGAGAAGATGATGGAAAAGACTTGCTATTACTAAACCTATTTCTTCCACCATTATTGTTGTTGAAGCCTTGTTGATGCCTCTGTTGATCCTTCCATGAGAGGTTTGGATGATTTCTCCATGAAGGATTATAGGTGCTTCCATAGGGTTCTCCTATGTAATTCACCTCTTCCATTGCTGGGTTCTCAGGATCATAAGCTTCTTCTTCAGATGAAGCTTCTTTGGTACTGCCTGTTGCTGCTTGCATTCCAGACAGACTCTGAGAAATCATATTGACTTGTTGAGTCAATATTTTATTCTGAGCCAATATGGCATTCAGAGTATCAATCTCAAGAACTCATTTCTTCTGATTTGTCCCATTATTCACAGGATTCCTTTCATAAGTGTACATGAATTGGTTATTTGCAACCATTTCAATGAGTTCATGAGCTTCTACAGGTGTCTTCTTCAGATGAAGAGATCCTCCAGCAGAGCTGTCCAATGACATCTTGGATAGTTCAGATAGACCATCATAGAAAATACCTATGATGCTCCATTTTGAAAGCATGTCAGAAGGACACCTTCTGATCAATTGCTTGTATCTTTCCCAGGCTTCATAGAGGGATTCACCTTTCTTCTATTTGAAGGTTTGGACTTCCACTCTAAGCTTGCTCAATTTTTGAGG
>NC_029794.2:101188815-101225265 GCF_000816755.2 Arachis ipaensis
CTAAGAACTGATGAGGATCTTCCAATGGAAGTCCATGAAACTTGCAATTCTGTTGCATCAGAGAAACTAATTGAGGCTTAAGCTCAAAGTTGTTTGCTCCAATAGCAGGGATTGAGATGCTTCTCCCATAGAAGTCAGGAGTAGGTGCAGTAAAGTCACCAAGCACCTTCCTTGCATTGTTGGCATTGTTGTTGCTTTCGGCTGGCATGTCTTCTTCTTGTTTGAAAGTTTCTGTTAGGTCCTCTATAGAGAGTTGTACTTTAGCTTCTTTTAGCTTTCTCTTCAAGGTCCTTTCAGGTTCAGGATCAGCTTCAACAAGAATGCCCTTGTCCTTGCTCCTGCTCATATGAAAAGAGAGGAGAAGAAAATATGGAATCCTCTATGTCACAGTATAGAGATTCCTTGAGGTGTCAGAGTAAAATAAAAATAGAAGGATGAGGTAGAGAAGAGAGAATTCGAACTTATCAAAAGGGACAGAGTTCGAATTGCTGATAATGGAGAAGTGTTAGTCCTTTAAATAGAAGGATTTGACAAGAGGGGAAGAATTTTCGAAATTAAAGTAAAAAAATTTTGAAATAATTAAAAGAAATTTTGAAAATTTGGTAAATGATTTTTGAAAACTAAGATTGGGAAAGAAATTAAGTGATTTTTGAAAAAGATTTTGAAATTAGAAATCAAAAAGATATGATTGAAAATTAATTTTGAAAAAGATGTGATTGAAAAGATATGATTGAGAAGATTTGATTGAGAATCAAATTAAAAAGAGAAATTTTTTTAAAATTAAAGTTGATTACTTGACCAACAAGAAATTAAAAGATATGATTCTAGAATTAAAATTTGATCCTTTCTTAATAGGCAAGTAACAACTTGAAAATTTTGAATTAAATCACCAATTGTAGCAAGGATTTTCGAAAATAGTAATAAATAAAAAATTGAAAAGAAATTGATTTTGAAAAGATATGATTGAAGAGATATGATTTGAAAAAGATTTGATTTTGAAAAATTATGAATATTTGAAAAAGATTTGAATTAAAAACAAAATCTTCCCTCTAGTGTCCTCCTGGCGTTAAACGCCCAGAATGGCATCTATTTTGGCGTTTAACGCCCAAAATGCTACCTTTTTGGGCGTTTAACGCCCAGCCAGGTACCCTGGCTGGCGTTTAAACGCCAGTTTTCCTTCTTCACTTGGCGTTTTGAATGCCCAGCTTTTTCTGTGTAATTCCTCTGCTGAATGTTCTGAATCTTCACTTCTCTGTGTTATTGACTTGAAAAGACACAATTTTAAAATTTTTTTTTGAATTTTTAATGATGAGAAACAATAAAAAATGCAACTAAGATCAAATAAACAATGCATGCAAGACACCAAACTCAGAAGTTTGTATACTAAGGACTATAACAATTTAAAAATGTATGTAAGAAGCAACAAAAGACACAAAATAAGAGAAATTAAAGATCAGAGCACTGAAATCATCAAGAACAACTTGAAGATCAATGAAGAACATATTGCATATATTCAAAAAATGCAAGAAGAATAAAGACATGCAATTGACACCAAACTTAAAAATTGACACTTGACTCAAACAAGAAACACAAAATATTTTTTAGTTTTTATGATTTTATAAATTTTTTTTGTGATTTTTTGAAAATTATATGGAAAAAGAGAAAAAGGACTTCAAAATTCTTAATGAGAATTCCAGGCATCATGCAATGTTAGTCTAAAACTCTGGTCCAGGAATTAGACATGGCTTACTAGCCAGCCAAGCTTTCAGTGAAAGCTTCGGTCCAAAACACTAGACATGGCCAATGGCCAGCCAAGCTTTAGCAAATCATTACATTCAACAGCAAGGTTGATAGAAATCAACAAGCCCTTGTGATGATAAGTTGAAACCTCGGTCCAAAAGATTAGACATGGCTTCTCAGCCAGCCAGACTTCAACAAATCATCATGAAACTCTAGAATTCATTTTTAAAAACTCTGAAGAACAAAATAGAAATACATTTTTTTTGAAATTTTTCGAAAATTGAAAAGTAATAAGCTTAAACATAAAATAAAATTACCTAATCTGAGCAACAAGATGAACCGTTAGTTGTCCAAACTTGAACAATCCCCGGCAACGGCGCCAAAAACTTGGTGCAGGAAATTGTGATCATCAATGGCGCCAACATCATGGTACGCACAATTGTAATCTCAACTCTTTGTCACAACTCCGCACAACTAACCAGCAAGTGCATTGGGTCGTCCAATAATAAACCTTACGCGAGTAAGGGTCGATCCCACGGAGATTGTCGGCTTGAAGCAAGCTATGGTCATCTTGTAAATCTCAGTCAGGCGGATTCAAATGGTTATGGAGAATTGATAATTAAAATATGAATAAAACATAAAATAAAGATAGAGATACTTATGTAATTCATTGGTAGGAATTTCAGATAAGCGTATGAAGATGCTTTGTTCCTTCTGAACCTCTGATTTTCTATTGCCTTCTTCCATTGGGCATCACCGTTGTCAATGGCTACTTCCCGTCCTCTCAGTGAAAATGTTCCAAATGCGCTGTCACCGCATGGCTAATCATCTGTCGGTTCTCGATCATGTTGGAATAAGATCCATTGATCCTTTTGCGTCTGTCACTACGCCCAACACTCGCGAGTTTGAAGCTCGTCACAGTCATCCCTTCCCAGATCCTACTCGGAATACCACAGACAAGGTTTAGACTTTCTGGATCTCAGGAATGGCCGCCAATAATTCTAGCCTATACCACGAAGGTTCTAATCTTAGATTAGAAACCCAAGAGATACACATTCAAGCTTGATTGCATGTAGAATGAAGGTGGTTGTCAAGCACGCGTTCATAGGTGAGAATGGTGATGAGTGTCACGGATCATCACATTCATCGTGTTGAAGAACGAATGGATATCTTAGAACAGAAATAGGCTTGAGTTGAATAGAAAAACAATAGTACTTTACATTAATTCATGAGGAACAGCAGAGCTCCATACCTTAATTTATGGTGTGTAGAAACTCCACCGTTGAAAATACATAAGAACCAAAGGGTCTAGGCATGGCCGAATGGCCAGCCTCCCAAAGATGAACATACAAGTTCGAAAGATATATATGTGATGGTGTGAAAATACAATAGCAAAAGGTCCTATTTATAGAAAACTAGTAGCCTAAGGTTACAGAAATAAGTATTTGATGCAGAGATCTTCTTCCGGGTCCACTTGGTGTGTGCTTAGGCTGAGCATTGAAGCTTTCACATGTAGAGACTTTTCTTGGAGTTAAACGCCAGCTTTTGTGCCAGTTTGGGCGTTTAAGTCCAGCTTTTATGCCAGTTTTGGCATTTTGACGCCAGAATTTATATGCTGACTTGG
The DNA here is from genome assembly GCF_000816755.2 of Arachis ipaensis. Classification (NCBI taxonomy): domain Eukaryota; kingdom Viridiplantae; phylum Streptophyta; class Magnoliopsida; order Fabales; family Fabaceae; genus Arachis; species Arachis ipaensis. Next base: position 101,192,180 of record NC_029794.2, read on the forward strand.
AACGCCAGTTTGGGCCATCAAATCTCAGACAAAGTATGGATTATTATATATTGTTGGAAAGCCTAGGATGTCTAATTTTCAACGCAATTGAGAGCGCGCCAATTGAGCTTCTGTAGCTCCAGAAAATCCACTTTGAGTGCAGGGAGGTCAGAATCCAACAGCATCTGCAGTCCTTTTTCAGCCTCTGAATCAGATTTTTGCTCAAGTCCCTCGATTTCAGCCAGAAAATACCTAAAATCATAGAAAAATACACAAACTCATAGTAAAGTCCAGAAATGTGATTTTTATTTAAAAACTAATAAAAACATAATTAAAACTAACTAAAATATACTAAAAACATACTAAAAATAATGCCAAAAAGCGTATAAATTATCTGCTCATCAGTAGGCTAAAGTATGCACTACCTTGATCAAGTTAGTCTCAAAAACTAGGGTGTTCCTTTGCATATCCACTTGTCCTTGAAGTAGCAAGGTGAGAGAATCGTCTATTGGGGCTTGGGGTGGATAAGAGGGTTCATTATTTTGGAGAGAGGGTTCATAGTAGGAAGGTGGTTCTTCTTGGTGAGGGTATGGAGATGGTGTGCATTGAGGTGCTTCTTGATAGTAGTCATGATATAATTGTGGTGGTTCTAAAGGTTCTTGCTCATAATGGTCATAAGAATATGGTATGGGTGATTGGTCATATGATGGATATGGATCATAGGAAGGTGTTTGGTAATGAGAGGCTTGTGAGAATAGTTGAGATTCATGTTGAGGATAAGAATCATAGACATATGATGGTGGTAATTGATTGTCATGAAAAGATTCACCGTAGCCATTTAATTGACATGCATTAGGATGGTGATTATACCTATACATATCTGGAGGTTGTTGCTAATAGGAGTGATCAATTCCTTGAGGTTCCTCCCATCTTTGTTGGTTCCATTCATAATGAGTGTCATTATTGAAGTTCACATTTCCTACAACACAATTAAAACTAAACTCATAGCCAAAGTGAGAATTCATGGTGACAAGAGAAAATATGAAACAAGACTAACTAAAAATAATGAAACAAAATCCTACAAAGAGCAAAGCTATTTACAATATTCACATATATACAATAACCAATAACACAACACCATTGCATTTTCCCGGCAACGGCACCATTTTGATGAACGGACTTTTGTGTGGTTTAGAATTCACAAATGAATTCTCGTTGCAAGTATAGTTTCTAAACCAACAATAATCCTTTCATACAAAAATTTGTTTGTCACAAGTACAAACCCCTAAAATCTATAAACCGAAGTATTTAAACCTCGGATCGTTCTCCTTAGGAATTACAATAAAGTGTCTTGTTATTGGTTATGAGTTATATTTGGGGTTTTTGATAAGAGACATGAAAAGTAAATGGAAATGAAATTAAACTAACAACTAAAGAGGTATTGACAAGGTTTGGTGGTCAAGGATCTCTATCCTAATCACTAACCACAACATGAGAATTGGCAAGGACCAACCCCACTAAGTTAAGCCCTAAATAATAGTAGAGGAAAGTTAAGTGAGCTTTGTCAATCCAAGTCCATAAGTCCTAGTTATCCACCAATTCAATTAGTGAGATCTAGAGTTAATGGCTCCCAATCGTCAATCACTTGGACATTAGTAACTCAAGAGTTCCTAAGTTACCTTCCCAAGCCAAGAGCACTAAAATCTACTCTAAAATCCTTCCAAGTATTTTATCAAACACTTGGAAGGCATAAAAGAAAAGCCTAGTAAATTGATAACAAGAATAGAATCTAGCAACAATTGAATGTAGGAAATTGACAACAACAATCAAAGAAAACAAGATCTACATGAATTACCTCAAATTGTATTAAAAGAAAATAGAATGAACAAGAGTAGATCTACAAACAAAATAGAAGAAAGTAATAACAACAATGGAAGAATAATGAATGTAACAACAAGGAATTAAGAAGAAGAGGTAGCAGAGAGCATGAATTAAAACCTAGATCTAAGAACTAAACCTAATCCTAATCCTAATTCTAGAGAGAAGTGAGAGCTTCTCTCTCTAAAACTAAAACTAAAACTAGCCTAATGTGTCTTATGATAGATCATACCCTCTCCCTTCAATCCTTGGTCCTTTTGAGTGTTTTGGCGCCAAAGTTGGCTTGAATTGGGCCCCATAGGCCTTGAGAATTCGCTGGCCACATTTTTATTAAAAAATTATATATCAGCACCGACGCGTACACGCACAGCACGCGTACGCGTCCATAGGTGAGTTCGCAAGGTGCGCATAAGCGTCTGGTGCGCACGTGCGTCCATGGCCGAGTTCAACTTTTTGGCTTTTCATGATCTTCTCCACTTGCATGCTTCCTTCCTTGTTCCCTTGATTCATTCCTAGCCTTTTTTTCAACCTGAGATTACTAACAAACACATCAAGGCATCTTATGGAATCAAGGAGAAGTTAAAGTTATCTAATCAAAGACCAAAAAGCATGCTTTTTACACTTAGGTACAAATAAGGGAGAGATCACAAAATCATGCTAAATCATTGGCTAAATGTGAGAAAAGGTTAGCAAAATACTCTAAATCCAACACAAGATAAACCCTGAAAACGGGGTTTATCAATGAGCTTTCTTCAGAGGTATATCTTTAGCCAGTTTGGTGTCCCAAGGACACTCATTAGTGATGGAGGAAGTCACTTCTGTAACAGACAGCTGGATTCTCTTTTGCAAAGATATGGAGTCCGCCATAAGGTGGCAACCCCCTATCACCCTCAGACAAGTGGACAGGTTGAAGTTTCCAACAGGAAACTTAAGAGAATTCTAGAGAAGACCGTCAGTGTTTCAAGAAAGGACTGGTCTAGGAAGCTTAATAATGCTCTCTGGGCATACCGGACAGCGTACAAGACTCCAATTGGCATGTCCCTATATCAGTTGGTCTATGGCAAAGCCTGTCACTTGCCAGTTGAGCTGGAGCACAAGGATTACTGGGCAATCAGGTACCTGAATCTTGATTCAGAAGCTGCAAGAATTAAGCGAATGCTTCAGTTGAATGAGCTTGATGAATTCAGATATTCAGCTTATGAGAATGCCAAGCTCTATAAGGAGAGAACCAAGCTACTGCATGACAAGAAGATTGCCATCAGAATCTTTGAGCCATGACAGAGAGTGCTTCTATACAATTCAAGGCTAAAATTCTTTCCTGGGAAGCTGAAGTCCCGGTGGTCAGGACCGTTTGTAGTTACCAGAGCTTCACCATATGGTCATGTGGAAATACAGGAAGAGAATTCTGACAGAAAATTTACAGTAAATGGCCAAAGGCTGAAGCACTATCTTGGAGGCGAGATTGATCGCCAGAGGTCCACTCATCTGCTGAATTAGCAGAACTGACCGTCAAGCTAGTGACGTTAAAGAAGCGCTTGTCGGGAGGCAACCCGATAAATTCGTATCCTTAGCTATTTTTTTGTAGTAGTAGTTTTCTTCCTTATTTAATTTTTACTAAGTTTTTACTGTTTTTCAGATCATGCAGCTATCTTAGAACAGGAGCCGGACACATAAAAAGAGAGAGAGAGAGAAAGAGAGAGAGAGAGAGAGAGAGAGAGAGAGAGAGAAAGCACCCGACGCGCAAGCGTCGCTGTCGCGTACGCGTCAGATAGGTATGCGTGAAAAATAATAATGAACAGAGAGTTGTGTGGGAGTGGCGCAGAAATGATGCATTTCGCAGAAACAAGCCCACGCGTATGCGTACCCCACGCGTGCGCGTCATTCGTGATTTTGGCACTTCACGCGTACGCGTCATCGACGAGTACGCGTGACCTTAAACATCGACGTAAATAAGTGTTGGGCAGAGAGTTATGCTGGCTTGGAGCTGGAAATGTGCTAGAAGCACAAAACTTGTTCACGCGTACACGTAAATGACGCGTGCACGTCATCTGAACAAATGGCCATCCACGCGTGCGCGTGCATGACGCGCACGCGTCTCATGAAATTATTGGTTCCCAAGCCACGCGATCAGAGAGTTGTGCGTGCGTGAAGCTGGCTTCGCGCGAATCGCAGAAATCATGGGCACGCGGACGCGTGCCTGATGCTCACGCGTCATTAAGGAAAATTCGCGACCTACGCGTACGCGTGCTGTACGCATACGCGTCGCCTTTGCCGCACAACTACACTAGTTCGCCACCCAGTTTTAATTTTCTTTCTCTCTCTTCCAATCCTAATTCTCTCTTGTTATTTTATCCTTTTACTCTTCTTTCATCATCATAGTTGTTTCTTTCTGTTTTTAGTTCTTCTTTGCTTGAGGACAAGCAAACCTTTAAGTTTGGTGTTGACGCTTCACTTAGAAGTTTAATATTTATTCTTATGGCACAAAAGGGAGGCGAATCATCTTCACAGAAGGAGCACAACCTGAAGAATAAAATAACCACTAGGATAACTAAGGTGGTTAATTTCCTTTCATTCTATATTCCTTCCCGCTTTTATTATATTATGTTCTGGTTTTCTGCTATTTTGCTTTGTTTGTTGCATGATCCTTTATTAGTTAGAATCCTAGGTCTAGTTTAGTTTTCTCTTAATTGCTTTAATTCCGAAAAGATGTCTCATGTATTACTCACTGAGCTTGAATTCAAATAAAAAATACAGAAGTGATGTATTGCATGAGAAAGTGAGTTTATATTGAAGAATAGTCTTATTTACTTAGATGTGGTGGTACTTTCTGTGATTCTGAATGCATGACATGAACAGTGCATATTTAAATTTGAATAAAAGAATGTTGATGTACTAGGAACATAAATTTAGAGAATTATTATGACTTCTCTAAAATAAGTAAAAGTTTAATCCTTGAAGCAAAAGAAACAGCATTGAAAAAACTTAAAAAAAAAAAAAAACCAGGTCCAAGGCTCTGAGCATCAATGACTAGGGAGGTCAGACATGATTAAAAGCTCAAAGAGTTGTTTCCCTAGTTACATGCTTGTGGTGTTCTTGTGTTAAGTAATCCTTGAGACAAAACATTTAGAGTCGAGATCAACTGCAATTAGAAGAGTATGCCAAAGGCTTTGAGCATCACTGTCTGGGAGTAGCTGAAAGAAAAATCAGAACTTCAAAAGAGTTCCCCAGTTAAATGCTTGTGGTGTTTCTGTGTTAAGTAAAACTTGAGACAAAAAATTTAAAGTCACGGCTAGGCTCAAGGTGCAAAGCACCAAAGAAAAAAAATTGTTGTGTTCAAGGGTTAAATTGAGTTACAAAAGATCAGAGAATTCATAATATTATCCAGATTCTAATTCCGAATGACAATAACATTCTTCTGATTCAAAGAAGAGTGAGATGCCAAAACTATTCAGGATTACAGTTGTAAACCCCACTATAAGAGACATGAGCTTAATCGAACTCTCATTCTCATGCAAATTCACATTCTAAGCCTATATTATTTTGGTTGCTTGAGGACAAGCAACAATTCAAGTTTGGTGTTGTGATGCGTGAGCATCTTTCCTATCATTTCCTAGTGAATTTGCATGTAATTTGTTAAGTTTTATCAAGAATTAATTATCTTTTAGCCACTATGGATACTACTTTGAGTCTTGTGCATTTTTGTTTATTTTAGGTAGCATTCGGATGGATTTGATGGAGTTTCTGCAGAGAAAGAGAAGAAACCAAGGAGCTGACCAGCGAGGAGCGACGCGTGCACGTGCTTGACGCGTACGCGTGATTTGGAGCTATTCATGGCGACGCGTGCGCGTGCTTGATGTGTACGCGTGAAAAGCAAAGTTGCTCAGTGACGCGTGCGCGTACCTGATGCGTACGCGTGACACACTAAAAAGGCCATCGACGCGTACGCGTGACTGACGCGTACGCGTGACATGCGCGACATTCAGAAAACGCAAAAAACGCTGGGGGCGATTTCAGGCCGAGTTTTGACCCAGTTTTCAGCCCAGAAACACAGATTAGAGCCAGGGGATAGCAGAAACTCAAGGGGGATTCACACAAGAATGATTATGCCCACTCCAAGTTAGGCGTGGACCCTACGAAGCAAGTGGTCCCCATCCATCAATTGAAGACATGCTGATTGCTTTAATTAATTTTTATTCAAACTTTATTTTTAATTCAAAAAGAGGAAAAGATATTATTTTAGTTTTAGTAGATTTTTAAATTAATTAGGATTAGATATAAAAAGGGATTCCAACAGCGGGGTTCCAACAAAACATTATTCCATTCCAATTTATAATCCTAGTTTTCTACTCTGAACTATGAGTAACTAAACCTCCATTGTTACGGTTAGGAGCTCTGTCTATTTGTATGGATTGATTTTATTGCTTTTTCTATTTTAATTCATGTATGGATTTATAATTTAAGAATTGTTTTCGCTCTTTATCTTATGAATTTGGGTAGAACAGAAGTATGACCCTCTTTCTAATTGTGTTCTTGTATAACTTGGAAAAGCTCTTTACTTGAACAACAGCTTGAAAACATATTCTCCTAAATTTTAATTATCTGGATTTAATGGGATACGTGACATATAATCCTTTTATTTTTGGGTAATTAGAGTTTTTGTGGCATATAAACTAGAATTTGATCATCACCCTCAAATTGGAATTAATTGACCAAAGAATTGGCAGTTGATAAAAACTAGAGGAGACTAGGAAGGTCTAAGGAATTAGGGTCTAGTCACATATAGTTTACCATAAATTAAATCCTACATGATTAAAATAGTTAGTAAGAAAAGTTAATCCGGAAAAAAATAAATAACTCTGAAACCTTAACTATTTCTCCATATTTCATTCCCAACTTATTCACCTGCCTATCTGCAAACTCTGAATTTACTATTTAATGTTTATTTGCACTCTCAAACACTATTTTCTGTTTGCCTAACTAAGTAAATTAATCAACCACTGTTGCTTAGTCCTTCAATCCTCGTGGGATCGACCCTCACTCACCTGAGGTATTACTTGGTATGACCCGGTGCACTTGCCGGTTAGTTTGTGGGTTATAAATACCGCACAAATTGACATAAGAAGAGTTCTTTTAATCCTATCTTTAATTCTTCTTTATAGTCGGTGATGGAAGAATTTGTTGAGTATGATGTAGATGGAAATGTGTGCTTGGATGAACCAAATGTGCAACAGTTTTCAAAGGGGTCCTTGGGATGTGAGCAATTTGAAAAATAAGAGAGAAAATAAAAGAATTTAAGAGAAGAAGAAACTAAGAAAGAGAGTGAGTGTTTAAGTGAAAAGAATCAATGTTCGAGTGAAAGAAAGAGTTTTGAGAAAAAAGAAGATAATAGTGAGAGAGAGGAGTCAATGAAAGAAAAAGAAACTGAGAGCAATGATGAGTCCATATTTGATGGTATATTTGGACTCAATTTGGATGGATTCTAGCATATGAACTCACACTTAAGCACCAAAATAGCATATTTTTGTGTTTTGTCCCTAATTTGATCATAAATGAGAAAACATGCAATTTTGTGCTTTAATAGAGAAATTTCATCCCACTTTCATGTCATTCGATGCCGTGATATGGTTTGTGAGTGATTTCAGGCCTTGGAGGCAAGAATGGATGGGCAAAAGTGGAAGAAAGCATGCACAAGGGAGAAAACATGAAGAAAACAAGGAAAAGCACACACAGCGAAGTGTTCGTGCGCACAGCCCTGCGTGCGCGTGCACAAGCGAGAATTTCCATGTGTGCGTACGCACGCACCTGTGCGTACGCACAGGTCAATTTTCAGCCGCATGTGCGGACGCACACGTCTGTGCGTGCGCACAGGTCCCTGCACGTGATTGCATTAATGAAACATGTGCTGCCCGAATTTGGAGGTCTCTTGGCCCATTTTGGAAGGCTTGAAGGCTAAAGTGAAAGGCTATATAAGGGGGATTCAACACACATTAAAGAAAAAAAGCTTTCATTAGGACTTAGACTTTAATTTTGCATAGTTTTACATAGTAATTAGGAGTAGGAGTAGTGTAGAGTAGAAAGCTCTCCTAGGGTTTATCAATTTCCATTGTAGCATTTTATAGCAAGCTTTGATTTTGCATTTACTTCTTGAATTGTAAGTACTCTCAATTTCCTTTTTAATTAAAGCACTTTTACTTTCAATTTCTCTTGGTTCAAGTTACTTTGTTCATATTACAATTTTGTGTTTCTTGAAGTTTTCATCAATGAATTTTATGTTTCATGCCTTCTTTATGTTTGATTGCTTGTTTATGCTTGGTTTTGTTGATAGTTGGTTATAGTTTTCCATTCCACTTTGCAATTTCCCATGTTTTACTTTTATGTACACAAGGTGTTTGTGAAAATACCAACTCTAGATTTTGAGTAGATTTTCCCACCTTGGCTTGTGGTTTGAGTTCCTAGGATACTAGAGTCATAATGTCCGACATTTAGTGGTAATTCTTGAGTAGTTAGTTGACTCTTGTTTCCATTGACGCTAGCCTTTTATCAACTAGTTTGGTAAGTTGGTTAGGACTTATGGATTAAGGTCAATTATGCTTGCTTGACTTAGTCCTCGATGGTTGGGGTTGACTAGGCGAGATTGACTCATGGTAATTACCATAGTTGTGGTTATGGTGATGATAGGACTCCTTGGATACTCATTCCCAAGTCAAGGTTCTTTATTGCATTTATTGTATTTTCACTAGTTTTGATCTCATTTACTTTGCTTGCATTAATTTTCAATTTTGATTATTGCTTGGTTCTTTCGATCTTTAGTTCTTTGATTTCACAAAACCCTTTTTGTCACCCTTAACAACCGGAAGCGTAACATTTCATTTGCATTCCTAGGGAGAACGACCCGAGGTTTCATTACTCTCGGTTATTTGTTTTGATTTGAATTTATTATTTGATTGAAAGAATTCATTGTTGGTTTGGACTATGCTACTAACAAATTAATTCTTGTTTTGATTGATTCTAAACTGGCAAAAATTTTTCACTATCAAATTTGGCACCGTTGCCGGGTATGCAAATGGTGTTATATCTTTTGGTTGTTGTAAATATGTTAATAGTGTAAATAGCTCTTTTTAGTTTTTTGTTTGCTTTTTTTAGTATGTTTTTGTTTATATTTTCTTGATGACTCTTTCACACCATCACCACAATGCACCCCAATGGAACCCAAACACTTACCTTTATAATCACCAATCTTATACACCATCACCTCACTATTACAAAGCCAAAATCCTTACCCTCATGAGTTTGATTGTCAACCTTCATCACCTCAATCCTCATCTTCATATATGGATCAAGCCACACAAAAAGTGCTTTTCATGCTCATTCTCAAGAACAACAAGAGTTTCGGAAAAAGCAAGAGCAAGTGATGTCTACCTTAGCAAAAGCTTTGGGTCATTTAGCTTCATTGCATTCATGTCACAAACAAGAAATTCTAGTGGATGAATGTGTGGAACCAAGTGAAAAGTGTGGAGTGGAAGAAGAATTGCAAAATCATGAAGAAGATGTCAAGTCATCGCATGAAGTGCAAAAGGAGATAAATGAGAGTGGGTAGGAATTGGTCAAGAGGATTCCATCATTCAAGATTTTTTGTCCAATTTGGGTAATTCCTTCTATGACCTTCATGAACCTCCCTTATTGGAATTGGAAGGAGATGTTGATGTGGACTTCACACAACCTCCAATTTTTGACTGAGTGATGATGAAGAAGATTATATTCACCAAGAGGTGAAAATAGTTGAGCAAGAACGAATGGAGTGGGTGAAGACTTCTCCAACAAGATTTCTAGGCCCACACCAATATGCCATTTTAGAAACGGATGGTCAACTTCGAATCTTTTTTGGAGTAGTAGATGGTGAAGAGAAAAATGTCGATTGGCCAAGAAACGGAATGTTCATCAAAGGAGCTAACTTAACATTTGGAGCTCAATTTTGGTGCAAGAGTCTAATTAGTGGATTCTGGGGAGTGCACAAGCATATCAATGGTGATAGAGGAACTCAAGTATGGGATCCGGGTATATGTTTCAAGAATCAATACTTAAGGATCCTAGTTGCTAGCTTGAAGTCTCTTAAGAGTTTGATGCAATTCAATCGGGACCCCGGAGGTCGAATCAATAGCAAACTTGGTTGGAGATTTAAGGAGGAGTGGAAGCATAAGCCGCCCTAACAAAGATCTCCTCACCAAGTCCAACTTAGGACTATAAACCAAAGTGCTAGGTGAGAGACACCCCACCATGGTAATATCCTTCTAACTTTCTCTCTTTTAGCTTTTGTTTCTTTAATAATTGATTATATTGCTTGGTTGGTGATGAGCGGATAATTTATACGCTTTTTGGCATTATTTTTACATAGTTTTTAGTATGATTTGATTAGTTTTTAGTATATTTTTATTAGTTTTTAAATAAAAATCACATTTCTGGACTTTACTATGAGTTTGTGTATTTTTCTGTGATTTCAGGTATTTTCTGGCTAAAATTGAGGGACCTGAGCAAAAATCTGATTCAGAGGCTGAAAAAGGACTGCAGATGCTATTGGATTCTGACCTCCCTGCACTCAAAGTAGATTTTATTGAGCTATAGGAGTCCAAATGGCGCGCTCTCAATTGCATTGGAAAGCAAACATCCAGGGCTTTCCAGCAATATATAATAGTCCATACTTTGCCCGAGTTTAGACGATGCAAACTAGCGTTCAACGCCAGTTCTCTGCCCTATTCTAGCATTAAACGCCAGAAACAGGTTACAAGTTGGAGTTAAATGCCCAAAACAGGTTACAACCTGGCGTTTAACTCCAGAAACAGCCTAGGCACGTGTAAAGCTCAAGTCTCAGTTCCAGCACACACCAAGTGGGCCCCGGAAGTGGATTTCTGCACTATCTATCATAGTTTACTCATTTTCTGTAAACCTAGGTTACTAGTTTAGTATTTAAACAACTTTTAGAGATTTATTTTGTACCTCATGACATTTTCACATTTTACATTGTATCTCTACGGCATGAGTCTCTAAACTCCATGATTGGGGGTGAGGAGCTCTGCTGTGTCTCGATGAAGTAATGCAATTACTTCTGTTTTCTATTCAAACACGCTTGTCTCTATTCTCAGATATTCACTCGCACTTAACCATGATGAATGTGATGATCAGTGACACTCATCACCATTCTCAACTCATGAATGCGTGTCTAACAACCACTTTCGTTCTACCTTAGATTGAGTGTGTATCTCTTTGATTCCTGGTTCACACGTTAGATTGCATCTCCTGACAACAGAGCATTCGGATCCGTGAGATCAGAATCTTCGTGGTATAGGCTAGAATTATTGGCGGCCATTCCTGAGATCTGAAAAGTCTAAACCTTGTCTGTGGTATTCCGAGTAGGATCTGGGATGGGATGACTGTGACAAGCTTCAAACTCACGAGTGTTGGGCGTAGTGACAGACGCAAAAGGATCAATGGATCCTATTCCGACATGAGGGAGAACCGATAGATGATTAGCCGTGCGATGACAGCGCATTTGGACCATTTTCACTAAAAAGACGGATGGTAGCCATTGACAACAGTGATCCACCAACATACAGCTTGCCATGGAAGGAGTCTTGCGTGCGTGAAGAAGAAGACAGTAGGAAAGCGGAGATTCAGAAGACAGAGCATCTCCAAAACCTCAATCTGTTCTCCATTACTGCATAACAAGTACTATTTAATTTATGCTTTTTACTCTTCATAAATATAATTACTCTTATTATTGATTTCTTGACTAAGAATTACAAAATAACCATAGCTTGCTTCAAGCTGACAATCTCCGTGGGATCGACCCTTACTCACGTAAAGTATTACTTGGACGACCTAGTGCACTTGCTGGTTAGTGGTACGAGTTGTGAAAAGTGTGATTTACAATTCGTGCACCAGTTGGTTAGATTTATTTGGATGTTTGCTAGGTAATTTTAATGAAATAATGTGTTTTGGGGAGTTTTGTGATGTTTTGGGGCTTGAAAACCTGTTTTGGATGTCAAGATTGATGCCTTAGAGGCATAATTTTTGTTGTAGGAACAGAGACCTGTGCGTCCGCATGGACCTGTGCCTGTGCACAGCGCCCCTGTTTTCCCATCCCTGTGCGTTCGCACAGCGTCGTGCGCACGCATGACCCTCACCACTCCTTCTGTTCGCAGCATGCGCACGTCTTGTGCGTGTGCACGCCACCTTCCTTTTCCCTTTTATGCGACCGCACACCATGCGTGTGGCCACACGCATGTCCTTTTCTCAAAAAAAAAAAAAGAAGTCCCTTGTGCGAGCGCATCGCTCTGTGCGCCTGCACAGTGTGAACAACTTCCTCTGGTCGCAGCGCACACACAAGCTGTGCGTGTGCACCCAACCCTCTTCCCTCTCCTGTGCGTCCGCACACCCTCCTGTGTGGCCGCACAGGACGCGTTTCACCTTCTTTCCGCAGCGTCCGCACGACTTTGTGCATGCACATACCCCCCTTCCTTCTCCTTGTGTGCGTCCACACACGACCTTGTGCGTCCACACAGGTCACTTTTCGAACGTTAATTCGAAAAGAAAGGGGACTCGCGCTTCAGTTTCCCCAGTAATCTTTTCTTCTTCTCTTCTTCTCTCTGAACACACACACTCACCCAACCCCTCTTCTCCCTCCACCCAGTGACCAAACACCACCAGCGAACCTCCGCGCCGCCGTCGCCAACCCTTCCTTCTTCTTCCTTCTCCATTCTTCTTCTCTCTCTCCTCTACATTTCTCTTCCCCTGTCCCTGTTGTGCGCTGCCCTTCTTCAGTGCCAGCCCTAGGCCGCGCCCCTTTAGTTCGACAAGTAGCCACCAGCAGCGGCGGTCCCCTGTGTCGCTGCGCCCCTCTCTGCCTCGCCCTCGCCTTCCTTCAATCCTTCTTCTGCATTACAGGTTCAAGCATGTTTCCCTACCTTGTCTCATTTCTTTTCTGCTTTACTTTACTGCCTCTTTTTAATTCTGCTTTTAGTTTCTGCTTTAGTTCTTAGGTGGTTTTAGGTTAGATGATTTCTAGTTTTCTGGATTAAATATGGATGTTGATGTTGGCTGAGTATTTTGCATTGTTTCCTGGACTGGATGATGATTGCTGTGCCTGAGACTGAATGTTGTTGCTTTTGCCTGCACTTTGAATGATGCAATACATATTGAACTATAATTGCTGCCTTTGATTTCTGCACATGACATGCCCGATATAATGCCTAATTGGGATTTTTGATTCAATCTCTGTGTCTGATCAACATAAATTTTGAATTTTCTTCCATTTGACATTGTTAATTGTTGATTGTGCACATCTTCTTTTATTCTATTTGCGGTCTGAGATGATTTGCTTAGTGTATTATGTGCTCCTGCTGGAAACATCAATCTGAACGTTACTTTGCCTTTGTGATTATCGTGTTTGATGTCAAATTTTGCTGAGCATATCATCCTTTGATAATTAACATGCTATTATGCACTTCTTTGCTGATTTTGTCCTGAAACCAAATTGGATTGGAATTCACATCTTTGATCCTCCTATTTGGTACTTTTAAGTGTATAACATACTGATTCACTGCATTATATGTTGACTGCCGAACCATTTTGTTTTAAACCCAAACTAGCTTGAATATTATCAATCTTCAATTCTGTTTGGCGCTTTTCACAGCAGTACATATAATGTTTGTTTGGTGAATTGACTAACTGCTTATTCATGTGCTTTTAACATCAAAGCCATGTACATAGCCACTTGTTCCTTTATGTTTTTGAGAAATGCACCTTGTTCTTCAATCAAGCATTGTTTTGGACAAGAAGCTATGTACATGTGGTCAATTCTTATCTTTTTAACATGAATAGGTACATGCTTTGACTGCGACCTTGATTATTGCTCTTTATGCCAAGTTTTGCACACTTTCCAATTCCTAATGCAAAAGTGCAATAATCGATGTCTTCCACCTCAATTCACATACATCATACACATAAGTCCTATGTATGCTTTAATTGTTGTTTACTCATTGATTTGTCACTTAGGTTGCTTGATTTTGGAAAATGCATTCTCTTTTGAACATTCAACTGCTTTATACATGTTTTTCCCTGATTGAGTGTTTGTTTATCTGACTGGCTTTTAATTGAATTATTTAACTGCTTCCTTCTTCCTGCTGTGAATTTTTTTCTATTTTTCCTGAGTTGTATTCTATTTTTGCCTTTTTCAGGATGGCCCGTAAGGGAAAGGAGAAAGCCAATCCCTTGGCTCGACCTCATCCCGTGCCGCCAAGTGACCAACCGGACACTTTCATTAATTTCAAGGCCCAAGAACAATATAAAAAGCTAGAAAAGCGTGCCTTTCATTATAAGAGGAAGCTAAACCTGCCTGAGAAATATGCGGATGCGATCCTTAATAGAATAAACTTTTATCATTGGGGATTCGTAAAAATCCAACCCAGTGGAAGTAAATGAACACCAGGTCAAGAAATTTTATGCCAATATCCTCAAGAGGGATGCCCAAACTGTTTTTCTAAGAGGTGTCACCCTGGACACCTCTAATACTACTTTAGAAGCCCTCTTGGATATTCCACATATTCCTCCGGCTAGGGACGCTTACACTCAAATAATGACGGACGTGACAACGGGCAAGATCTCTTTGGATGCGGTCCTGAAAAAGATTGGCCAGCCTGAGGCTACATGGGAATACAGCAAGGGAGAGCAGCCGGTCCCGTTGAGCATTGCGTGCACGGACCTCAACCCAGAGGCAAGGATCTGGCAGCAGATCATTACCGATTACATCCTTTCGAGCATGCATGCCACGCATATCAGAATCCGTGTGGCAGTTCTGCTATGGGCCATTCTGGAGGGGAAGAGGATCTCTGTTCTTCCCTTTATCAGAGAGTCGATGATGAAGGTAAACCAACAGTAGAAATTCAACATTCCCTTTCCATCACTCATCACCAGACTAGCAGCCTTATCTGGTGTAGAAAGACGCCCAATAGACCGGACGTCTGTCTACATTAGTAAGCAGTCATTTCTGCCATACAGAGATAATGACGGGCTACCTCAAAAGAAGAGAAAGACCTCTGAGCCTCCATCAGCAGCAGCAGAGCCTTCAGCACCTCCTACAACACCCGCACCCATACACAGGCCCCAGACACCATATGAGCTGTACCGGGAGCTCCTTCAGGCCATCCACCGATCCGAGCACCGCAAACCTCGCCGCTTCCAGTGGATAGTGGCGAAGTTTAAGGGTAGAGACCCTAGGCCACCTCCTCCAGATACACCAGAGCCTGAGGCCGAGGACCCTACATCTAAGGAGCCAGCAGCTGAAGCTGGCCAGGCAGTCAAGCACCCTGAGCAGAGACTGGAGGAGACCACAGCTGAGGAGGTAGTAGTTGACAGAGCTGAGGAGCATAGAGCCGAGGAGCAGTGACCTGAGGAGCCGACAGCTGTAGCCGAGCCGAGAGTTGAGACCACCACACAGCCATCCAGTGCCCTCATTGTCTACCAGCGTCATCACCACCCACCACCGCCAGGCGGTGGAGCTTCACATGATTGATTCCCCGATTGATTCCTTTGGCACTGAGGACAGTGCAAGACTTAAGTGTGGGGGAGGATCTTCTATTTTTGGGTGTAAATATTTTCTCCTGAACACTTCTATTTAGTTTATTTTCAGTTTTTATTATGCTTTTGTGGATATTGACAGCACTTTACTTTTTCCTACTGTTTAGTACTTTTGGTATATATTAGTTGCTCCTAGTTACCTTTAGTATTGCATTTCTAGTTTTGGTATATATATTGCATCCTTATATTGTTGATATATAGTATAGTTATGGATTGTGATTGGATGATGTGAATAGCCTATGCCTAGTCTATCTTGATCCTAATTGTTCATGTTACTTTTTGCTTGTTGAAAATTAGGAAAATAACTAGGAAATTTTGAAAAAAATTTGCACCCATCACAACATACATACATATAGAAAATAATTTTGGTAAAAAAAAAAAACAAGAATTCCCAAGAATTTTGTTTAAGGGCATTCTATTGAATTGATTGAGAATTGTTTTCAAACTTGCTTGAATGATTTTTATGGAACATAGAAGAGTAAAGAACAAATACATTGTGAGTTTTTGGGCTATATTGAGTGGTTATACATTTTAACCACTAATTTTGTTCATTGAGTGATATATCTCTTCTATGATTGTAATATTAGTTTTTCTTGATTATGTATGTCCAATGATTGATGTTTTGAATTACATTAAGCATGATTGAGGCCATCCTTGATAATAGCTCACTTACCCACATAGCCTATCCTTTGCATCTACCATTGTTAACCCTTTTGAGCTTTATTTACCCCATTATTCTTGATATTAGCACATCCCAACCTTAAGCAAAAAACCATGAATTACCTTGGATTGTATCCTTGATTAGCTTAAGTTGAAGGAGTGTGTTACATTTAAGTGTGGGGGAATCTTTTGGAAAACTTTGGTAGTAAAAGAAAATGTTCAACTTGGGTATTTCATTGAAAATTTTAGAAAATGGGTGCACTCATGTATGAGCTACTAGAACCATATGCAATTCACTTGAAAAAAAATCATCATCATAAAAAGGGGATGAAAATTATCCCGAAAGAAGAAAAATGAATAAGAAATGCATATGTGATGTGAATGATAAGCCATACATGAGTGTTTGTGAGAAAGAATTGATGGAAGGTTAGGATTGCATTTTGTTTTGATTTGGTTGATATAGGTTGATGTGGATGACTTAAACTAATCAAGGATTCAACCACTTTAGTCCACTTAGCCATATCTATCCCACCTTTACCCTAACCCCATTACAACCATATGAAGTCCTCATGATAATTGCATTCATGCATCACTTGTTGTTGATTGTTAGATGAAGAGCAACTCCTTGAAATCATGATTGGAAGAGACTTGAGTGAATTGACCCTTAGACACCGAGTGATTAGAGTGTAAACACACCTAGTGAGGGTTTAATTACTCAACTCTATGTTTCTATGCTTCCTATCATACATTCTTTCAAGTTGCTTTACTTTGATAAGTTAAATCAATTCTTTAGATTTTGGATGCATTGGATTAATTCTTTACTTGGCCCTAATTGTCTATACTTGCTTAGGAATTTGATTGCTTGTTTTCACCAATTTATAATAGATACTATAGATAGATAGATAGATATATAGATAGTATTTACATACTTGCATGCATATAGATAGTTGCATTTAATAAGTTGATTACCCCTCTTGATTGTTTTCCTTGTTGGTTTAGCATGAGGACATGCTATTGTTTAAGTGTGGGGGAATTGATGGGTCCATATTTGATGGTATATTTGGACTCAATTTGGATAGATTCTAGCACATGAACTCACACTTAAGCACCAAAATAGCATACTTTTATTTTTTGTCCCTAATTTGATCCTAAATGAAAAAACATGCAATTTTGTGCTTTAATAGAGCAATTTCATCCCACTTTCATGTCATTCGATGTCGTGATATGGTTTGTGAGTGATTTCAAGTCTTGGAGGCAAGAATGGATGGGCAAAAGTAGAAGAAAGCATGCACAAGGGAGAAAACATGAAGAAAACAAGGAAAAACACACACAGCGAAGTGTGCATGCGCACAGCCCTACGTGCGCGCGCACAAGCGAGAATTTCCATGTGTGCGTACGCACGCACCTGTGCGTACGTACAGGTCAATTTTCAGCCGCGTGTGCGGACGCACACGTCTGTGCGTGTGCACAGGTCCCTGCACGTGATTGCATTAATGAAACATGTGCTGCGCGAATTTGGAGGTCTCTTGGCCCATTTTGGAAGGCTTGAAGGCTGAAGTGAAAGGCTATATAAGGGGGTTCAACACACATTAAAGAAAAAAAGCTTTCATTAGGACTTAAACTTTAATTTTTGCATAGTTTTACATAGTAATTAGGAGTAGGAGTAGTGTAGAGTAGAAAGCTCTCCTAGGGTTTATCAATTTCCATTGTAGCATTTTATAGCAAGCTTTGATTTTGCATTTACTTCTTTAATTGTAAGTACTCTCAATTTCCTCTTTAATTAAAGCACTTTTACTTTCAATTTCTCTTGGTTCAAGTTACTTTGTTCATATTGCAATTTTGTGTTTTTTGAAGTTTTGATCAATGAATTTTATATTTCATACCTTCTTTTTGTTTGATTGCTTATTTATGCTTGGTTTTGTTGATAGTTAGTTATAGTTTTCCATTTCACTTTGTAATTTCCCATGTTTTACTTTTATGTACACAAGGTGTTTGTGAAAATTCCAACTCTAGATTTTGAGTAGATTTTTTCACCTTGGCTTGTGGTTTGAGTTCCTAGGATACTAGAGTCATAATGTTCGATATTCAGTGGTAAATCTTGAGTGGTTAGTTGACTCTTGTTTCCATTGACGCTAGCCTTTTATCAACTAATTTGGTAAGTTGGTTAGGACTTATGGATTAAAGTCAATTATGCTTGGTTGACTTACTCCTCGATGGTTGGGATTAACTAGGTGAGATTGACTCATGATAATTACCATAGTTGTGGTTATGGCGATGATAGGATTCCTTGGATACTCATTCCCAAGTCAATGTTCTTTATTGTATTTATTGCATTTTCACTAGTTTTGATCTCATTTACCTTGCTTGCATTAATTTTCAATTTTGATTATTGCTTGGTTCTTTCAATCTTTAGTTCTTTGATTTCACAAAACCCTTTTTGTCACCCTTAACAATCGGAAGCGTAACATTTCATTTGCATTCCTTGGGAGAACGACCTGAGGTTTCATTACTCTCGGTTATTTGTTTTGATTTGAATTTATTATTTAATTGAGAGAATTCATTGTTGGTTTGGACTATGCTACTAACGAATTGATTTTTGTTTCGATTGATTCTAAACTGGCAAAAATTTTTCACTATCAAGCAATAAACATACTTGTAAAAGAGGTCTAGAAAGTTCTAGCTTAAACAAGAGTGCATTAGTATTATTAAATTCCAAAGAGTCTTTAATTTCTCATATATCAAACTATGAATTGCCTAGTATTTTTATGTCAATTTTTCAAGATTTTACAGATTCACTGGTAAATTATGGATGCATTAATATGGATAAAAAAAAAAGAAAGACAATTAATTTCAAATTTTGGTGAGCAGTTATATGAAACATGTCTCATGTTTTCAACATATGATAAGGTGTTGTATGTTTTGCATTTGATAATTCAAAGGATCTTGAACAAAAGATATGCAAAGTGGACTAAGTTATTGGATTATTTTTTATGTGATAGAACAAGGTAATGAGAATATGATTGCTAATGAATTATTCATAAGATATGATTTAATGACAACTCTTACTCCTAAATTCTTAGTATTTGATTATATGAAGTATTTTTATGCAACTAAATCTATTTTTGTTCTATATCTGTTACTTGTGAGAATATTGATTTCAAGCGCCATGGTGGAATAAAAAGAATCACATATATGTTATTTATATATTTTTGTTGGCTTCATAGACATAAGAGTGTTGATGAAATTTATTCTGATTTTATTGCATGTAATAAAATTGAGTCTCAAATTTTTTTGAATATGTTGTGCATTCCTTTACTTATTCCTACTCATATATGGATTGATATTTCTATAAATTTTCTGCTTGATCTGCTTAGAGTTAGAAAACGTAAATATCATTATTTTTTCTGTAGATAGATTTCTTGTAGTGATATTTCTAATTGCAAGTCAAAATATTAATGATTTCACACATATTGCTGAGTTGTTTTCGAAAGAGTTTGTGCTAACTTATGCTAGTTGTTTGGATGATCATATCTTGCATGTTAAGAGTGTTTTAGATAATTCTGTGCGAGACATTGAACTTCCTTATAACTCTAATATTTATAACTCTGTTGGTTGTTATCCTTGTAAATCTCTAAATGTTTTAAGTCTTTGACTATTTTTGAATTATTATTTTTTCCCTTGAATAATAATAATGTTACTTTAGATGGTGAAAGTAAGGTTGACAAAATTGAACTTGCACACATGAAGGATAAAGTCACTATTCAATGAATAAAGAAGAGCCATCAAACTATGGTATTTGAACTCGGAGATTGGGTTTGGATTTCTTGGAGGGAAGAAGAACTTCTTATTTAGAGAAAAATAGCACTTGTTGCTAGAGAAGATGGTCCATTCTAAGTGTTGGGGATTATCAAGGACAATTCCAACAAGAATTATTTTCTTTGTAGATATTATGATCCAATTGTATTTAGTGTATCTAATTTTTCTCATTTTGATATATATGCATATTCGATGAAGAATCTTTTTGAAAAAGGGAGAAAATGATTCGTGCTCAAGAGGGTATTTTTTGGCATTTGAAAGCTAAAGGGAAAAATGGTAATATTGTCATATTCAAAGATCTGAACACTGGAAGAAGTATACCATACCAATCTTGGCAAGGAAACCAAGAGTTCATCTCAAAAATAGTAGCGGGGTGCTGAAATGGCGGCTACTCATAAGGTCCATTGCGCTAAGTCAGGATAACAGGAAACGCACTAATACATTTCAAGTTTAGTGGGAGTCGCAAAATTAAAATTTAAATTCGAATTTATTAGGTCTATGTTTAGTTTGTTTTGTTGTTACGGTTTGTTAGAAGATTTGATTTAGTTTTGATTTGGTTAGTAGTACTTTTAGGAATTTTAAATTTAAATCAATATGATCTAATCCAACAAGATCAAATTTGATTCAAATTAGTTATCATATCGTTTGAGATGTTTTAATTTAAATTAGTATTATATCTTTTAATTTTAGAGTCATATCTACGAAGATTTGACCCGTTTTTAGGTTAATCTGTTAGGGGTCTATTTATACACTTTTTATGAGATAATTTATACACTTTTTTATGAATAAATTTTCGTAGTTACTTTATGCACGTTTTCCTGTGTGATCAAGTAAGGTGAGTGATTTGCTTTACCTGTTGCATGAAAAAATTTGAAGGATCCAACCTAAGGTAGTTTTTTAGTGTTAGTTCTTTCAACTTTTTGCTCTTTGATCTAGGTTGTCAAAGACAGGTTCTTTAAAAGTCTAGTAAAAAAAATCCTTCCAGTGACATAGGTTGCTAAGAACAAATTTCTTAGATATCTAGTAGGAAAATCCTTATCTATCTTTTTATGTTTCTGCTGTCTCTTTTATTTCGTCTTTCATATTCGTTCGTATTTTTCTTATCAAATCTTCCGCCGAAGAAAAAAAAATAATAGAGCAGGAAAAGAATCAAGAACCTCATGACGATCAAGATCCAAGAGCAGTGCCAAGAACAAACGAGAAGAGCTCGTGAATGGGCAAAAACTCGACGAGGGCAATGTCAACAACATAGCCAGTAACAGGAATACATCAACCCAATAATCTCAAGGATGTTAAAGAAAATTAACAACAACATAACAAAATCAAAGAAATAACTATAAAAACCGAAAAGAAATTAAAAACAACAGAACAACAACAACAATATAATAGAATCAAGAACATCATCAACAATCCTAAACCATAGTAGTGACAACAATAATTGAAGAAGAAAAATCATATATTAATAATCCTAAAGCAATTAAAACAATTACAGTAAAAAATACCTTCTAGAGCACAAAGATGAAGGAGCACGATAGAAGGCTGGGCACAGCAGAACTGGAGAAGAGGTGGTCCGGACCGTCGCAGAAATGGAGCTGATGAGGGTGGTGCACGGCAGAACTAGGAGCAGAGGAGGGTGGAGCGTAACGAAGTTGCAGCAAAAAAAGGGCTGGAGCCGATGGAACAGAGCCAGCGTGGCGAAACATCGACTGCGCGACAGAAGAACGATGTGAGACGAGTTGCAGTGGGGACGGTGGCTTCAAGTAGTAGCCAAGATAACTGTAATGGGGACGACGGTTTTGAGCAGTTTCGATGAAGACGGTGACACGGCGGTGGTTGGACAGAGCAAGTGATGGATTTTTCTTTTGCTGAGGGAGTGAGAGAGGAGTTCAAGAGAAAGGAGATGTTGCTGCTGAGTAGTGACTAGTGAGTGCTGAACTCAGAAGATTAAGGTTACCTTTTATTTACTCTCAAATGTGTTGGATCTTAGTTCGGTTTGATCAAGTAATTTCTGACTGGTTTAGCAATCCAAAGACAATTTTTAAAATAGACAATTATACTTTAATTTTTTACCAGTTTTTTCAATTCGATATATCCAACTGATCGATTCGAATCAATTTTCAGAACCTTAGATAAGACAATTAGGTCATTTGAAAATATAATTATATGACTAAGACAAATTGGCCTTCCTTCTTATTCTTATTAAGGGAGCAATTCGTCTTAAAAATTTCTAAAGTAATAAAAGTTTGTAAGAAACCAAATTATTAATTTAAAATTCCAATCATATATATGTTTACTCTAATATTATCATATCTACAAAAATATTTTATTGAGCATAAAATTTGTACAGACACGTAATTTTTTTACATGATGAGTAACATAGAATGGATTTTTTTCATATAAGATTTTTTTAATATTGAGCCAACATCAAATTTTAAATCATATGTAATTATTAAAAATTCATAAAGCTTAAGTATGAATAAGTCTGAAGGGTACATTTAAAAAAAATCAATTACTTATTTGTTTGACATTAATAAACCCATAAATGATTGAAATAAATTCGTATATTATTGTTAAGCTAGCTTTATTGTAAATAATAATCATGTTTGAAATATTCAATTATGGCCCCTAAATGCAAGATGATAACTCCACGTAACTATAACATGTTGATGATTGAAAGCAGGGAATCCATGAGAAATAGCAAGCAACTAGCTACAAGATCAAGCCTTCCTTTGTACCCTCTTAAGATGGAAAATCTCAGAGTAATGACCCTTTTTTTTCTTTTCTTTAGCGCCTTTCTTATTCTTCAGGTGAATGCAAAGGATGATGTTCAAAATCAACCACAAGAAAATCCATCATCTCTTTCAAAGATACTCACTGATACAATTTCTCTGCTAAAAACATCGCAAGAAACTTCATGGGAGAAGATCAAAACCGTCATCCATGACATGCGAAAGCAGTTTTCCCCTTCGAGTTTGGAGTGAGTTTAAGGATCCTTAAAACACCCTTTTCAATTTGATTGAATGTTTAATTTTTTATGAGTATTGTTTTTCTTGATTTCAGGGGTGTGGGTGAGACAGAAACTGAACTTGGCACTGGTGGTGTCAAAGGAACCATTAACGATGCAATCACCAAGAATTTGGAGAAGAGCAAAGAGACAGTTGTTGAATCTGCCAAATCTGCTGCAAATGTTGCCAAAGAAGCTGTTCACAACACTGGAGAAAAAGACTCTGATGCAGAACTTTGATTAAAATCTTGGAATTATTTCTGCATTTTTTGAATTTAATCAAAATTATTATAGTCTTCTGAAGGCTGAAGCACACTCCATAATTGTACACACAAATTTATTGTGAAATTTTGTTTCCCCAACAATTCATCCTTTGCTCCCAATACGTATCAGTGTATCACAAGAATCATCGGTTTTTTTCAAGAACAAGCAAAATGCCAGAGAATTCCGTTTTATGGTAGGGATTCCGTCATGATGAAGGAAAATTAATACATAGATATATAAAATATGAATTTCATGACCAGAACAAAAATTAATTAAACAATTATTCATGAAAAGTATACTAAAATGGTATATAAGGGTAGCTCTTCTATGATCTATGTACCACAAAGTATATACATATTACAAAAGTGCATCACAACTCACAAGAAACAGTAACCATTACCAAATGCCGCTGGCTTCACCTACAACTTTTGGCACCAATAATTTAAATTGAGACATTCATAATGGCATGATAACTAATGAGTGCTAGAACATCCGGTAGCACAACTGAACAAGAATTCTGTTATGCGGTTTAAAAATTCCAAGGCTGAGTGAAACCTGCTTCAAAATTAGTAATAAATCTGGGAAGGTGTAGGATCCAGCATCCAAGTACAGGAGCTCAACTCATGCAATATCTTGAATACGGAAGTCAATTCCAAAACAAAACTCCATTTATCTGATTAATCTATAACTTGCACAATAACTTCATCATTGTACTTGGCATAATCAAGTTTCCCTGGTTGCTTCTGTTGTGTGAAAATTAATGTGCTTTTTTCTGGAATTCTATTGATCATGAGAAATATCCAAGCTGAACGGGCAAGGATTCCTCGTATTGAGCCACAACTATCTCCTCAACTACAATCCAGCCCTTGCTATCCGGCTTTGCTTGCTCGATCTGCTCATGGCAACTCTGAGAATATAAAAAAGATAAGGAAGATAAAAATGCTATTACATTACAGGCACAGAATGATAAGTTCAACGGACAAGAAATTCTGTAAAGACACTTGAGAGATATAGAAGGCATACCAATGAGTAACATATGTATAATCACATTAATTGAAACACAACGAGGAGATGTTAATGGAGACTGGAAAATGTGGATATTTAAAGGAAGAAGTAAAGCAAGTACGGCTAACATGAAGTGGTAACTAGCATCGACAAGCACAAGTTCAGGAGAACGAGTGCATTTTACAATAGAAAGTATGTATGGATCACCATTGAGCCATTTCTATATTGTCAAACTAAAAGGGGCACAGAAAATGTGTCATATAGACCAAGAGGCAAGGGCAGAATACCAACCTCAGAACAAGTAAAAGCAATAAGGGTCATCCATTCCCAGTTTTCAATCATCTGTCTTTGCTCACCCTCAAGTGTTTCCTGAAGAAAATATAGTAATGGAGGCATAAGCTGCATCTCAAATTGCCTTGGTCTGCCACAGCGCCCACAACTACCAGGGTCTATTTCAGCAGCTGCAGCTAAAAGTGGCTTCGCACCAAATGAGTATCTATACAGTCACAGAAGAATAGTAAGCATGAAACCAAATTATATGACAAGCATGAGGCAAGTGCAATTCAACTCTTTCCTCCACTATAAACATACCTGAAACACTGTTCAGGATAAGAATCCAGTCGTTTCTTGAACTTGAGGTATGTCCTATCAGCAGTCAGAGCTTTATCATATTCATATTGTTCCTTGTCCCAAGTTTCTTCTGTTTGTGAATGATACTCAGCATCATTTCCATTCTCCTTAACAGAAAGAGATGAATAGCTAGAACACACAGAATTAAGATCTTTTGAAGGCGGTTCTTCCTGTGTGTATATATAAAAGCAGGGCATCACTGCAAATAACCAACACACCAAACAATTATAACTATTTCAACACGAAATTCAGTAGGCCTTGAGGTCATAAGAGTATCAGGCGTGGTATATAAATTCAACCAACAGGGTGACCATTGTTTTAACCCAAACAAAAAACTTTCCCACATTCGTATCTTCATGCTACGGGTTTGATTCATACAATATAAGCAAGAGGAGATGAAACAAGGCATCACATCATTTGGTTCAAATAGTAATTTTTACATGCTATAGAAAGGAGCAAGTTTTGATCACAGTAAAAACGTTCGAAGTTTTCAATCCATTGAACAAATTGGAAACTTGCAAAACTTTTCTGTTCAATACTTGACACAAGGACAGGGCACTTATCAGTTACACGCATGAAAGATGATTTTTGTTTTTTATTACCTGGCGTATCAGCATCAAGGGGGGCAGCTGCTGGAGGCTTGTGATTTTGGCTTCCGGGTGTTTTCTTCTTATTCTTCTTCTTCTTCTTCTTGGTTTTAAGGTTACTGGGAGTAGCAAAAGTGGTAGCTGCAAAGAGTGCTTTCCCCAGTTCTTGGACATCCACTTCGTCTTCACTGTCATCATCATTCGACAAAGCAGCAGCCGCAGATGGTTCATCCGGAACATGAGCTAGCAGAGAATTGTCGTCTGCATCGTGAATATTCTGAAGTCGAAGAACTCGCCAGCTGCCAAAGACCACAACGCAAGTAAAGCGTAACAAGAGGAGTAATGCCAGGGAACCAACTTTTTTCGGCCAACATCAGCCAATTTTTTAAAATTATTTTGTTTACCTTAAATTCTTTTGCCCTAAATCATTAACTCTTAATCTTAATTCTAACTTACAAACCTACACCCTAAAGTTGGCTCATAATATTGTTTTCTATCCTTTCTCTGAAAAGAGGTCATTCGAAGGAAAATAAGAACAGAAAGAGAGAAAGGGAGGAACCTGTGGCATTTGGGAGTAAGGCAACCGAAAAGGAAAAGAAGGCGTTGTTGAAGGCTGCGATTTGGAATTGAAAGGGGAGCATAGACTTGTGCAATAAGGCACAGTTTAGTGCCGCAGTTGCCGCAGTGAAGCAAGTTAGCGTCTACTGCGTGGTTGGGAAGGGGCCAATCCTGTTTAATGATAGAGAAAGCGAATCAAGCAACCATAACTGAAACTAAAATTGAATGAGAAAGGTTTGTTACACATACAGGGAGACCTCCAACTTTGGTGGTGTAAGGATCGGCAGGTTCACGATGGTTGTGAGCCCATGGCCCAGGCATTCCCAGCAACGTCACTTTCGCCATTCTTCAATTGTCACTTGTCCCTGGACTCCCTGCTCATCTCATAATAGGGTTTTGGGTTTGCTTCCACCTAAAACGACGACGTAACACTCACAATCACATACAATTTGCTGCCGCTGCTTTCATTTCAATTTTCATTTGCTTTATATTCATTTTCGATAGGAGTAAATCGTAAAAATAAATCTTAAATTATCAAACATATATTTTTAGAAAAGCTTTTACTGATAAAGTTTTTTACAAGTATGATAAGAAAATAAAAAATTTTTATTTTTAAAATTTGATAATTTTATTATAGATATTTTTTTTATTTTTTAAATTATTAAAAATATTTTTAAAAAATGAACAAAAATTTGGAGATTGAATTTTAGTTTTGTTTTTCACATGTACCCTCTAATAGTTAATCAAATATTTTTACAAATTTTCGAATCAAATATGTAAGTATTTTGCTAAATACGTAAATTATTTGTAACTTATAAAAAAATTATATCTTTTTGTTATTTTTATTGTATTTTAAAACATTTTAACATTTTTTGTATTCATAAATTTAGATTGTAGTTATGTTAACGATTAATAATTAGAAGGCATTTTTGTGGTTTATCCTTCACTATATTATTCTATCACGCATTGTATTCTGGTACCAAAAATGCTGACGTAATATGTTTTGATATTAGTATACATATCTCGACTGATTTTTTTGGATACGATTTGGGGGTGTGAGTTATGCTGGGATATGATCATTACGGGTGATTTACACTGTTATGACGGCGTTGTTTTTTGAAATTTTGGGAGGAAGAAATCGGACCCATCGATTTGTGTGAGGAAGACGTTGAGGAGCATGAAATCGATGCCACCGATTTCTGAGTGGTGAAAGATGTTAACCGAAGAGTGCAGTAATCGGTGGGACCGATTACTGGAGGCAAAAAAAATTATTTTAATCCGGGGTGCACCAATCGGACCCACCGCTTTGGGGGTGCAGGCGGCCGGTCCGTCCGATTTGCCCGTTAGTGCATACAAAAACTGGAAAGAGCTCACAGAAGCCCCATTTCTTCGTCGCCGGTCTCAGCTAATGTTCATCCTCTTCTCTTCTCTTCTCTGATTCTTCTCCTTCATTTTTATAAAATAAATTTCTGTGAGGTTGAGAATAGTCAAGTACGTGTAGTGTTATGGATGATAGAGTTGTATTGAAGATTTATTATTACGGACAGATCTTATTGCAAACATATGAGGGAGTTCAATTTGTGTGTGAAAATTCATTAGATGTTGTTATTCCGTTCACATTGTCATTTGAGGAATTGAAAGGTATGATTTGTGAGAAGATAGATTCTCAAAGATGTAGGAGAGTATCATGTATTTTGTACAGGTATCCTTTACCTGTGTTTGGTGGGTTTGTTCAATTTCAGACCAGGTACGTGATGGACGAAGCGAGTATGCATGAAATGTTTTCAATGTACATGGAAAATCGCCACCGAATGTCGTGCATCGAGTTATATATTGAGTTTGAGCAATCTGAAGCGGACCGTAACATTGAGTTGGAAGATTATAATAGTGAAAGTGAAGATGAATTTGAAAGTAACTATGAGATCGTCAGTCCAGGTGAAGACGAAGATGAAGCTGGCAGCGCCATGAACGCAGATGTGGCGGAAGTTGCAAATGCACTAGAAAACTGCATCCGGCGCAGGAGCCTTCTTTCATGCGGTCATTGGATTTGGAGGCTATGCACGCACCGGAGTTTCCGCAATATATGAATGCAGGTGCGTAAACCTAGGTAGATATGTCAAACTCTGAAGTAGCAGATCAATAAGTCGGACGAGTAATCTATGTGATATGTGGTTAGGAATTTGTGACCATTGCGTTTGATTTTTTTATTAATTAATAGTTCTTTGTTGTGAATTATATTTAATTGTTCTTTACGTAGATGGAATAGCGAAAAATAAGACTATAACGATCTTACATAGTAAAGTGTGTTTATTAATTGAGTTGTAATAAAAGACTTATTACTGAGTACATAATGAAGCATTTATTACTTTTGATGTATGCAGCGCCTCCTATTGTGGCGGATGGTGAGTTCACAGTGGGGATAGAATTCAGTTCAAGGGAGGCAGTAATCAAGGCAATGAAAGATTATACTATCCGAAGAGGTGTGGACTATCGGGTATATGAGTCGAAACCGACGACATTCTATGCCAAATGTACAGAATATGGGAATGGTTGTGACTGATTGATCAGGGTTACCAAAATACAGAAGAAGTACTGTTGGGAGATAAGGAGGTACAATGGAAGTCACACTTGTACCAGGTCTACTATTTCTCAAGACAATTCGAAGCTGGATTCCAAGACAGTTGCAGAAGCAATTAAGCCGTTGGTAGAGGTTGACCCGTCTATAAAGGTGAAATCAGTAATTTCTGAAGTCCAGTCAAAGTTTAACTACACCATCAGTTATCACAAGGCTTGGTTAGCTAAGCAGTAGGCGGTCGAATCAATTTTCGGAGGTTGGGAACCATCATATGAAGCTTTGCCCATATGGTTTGAGGCCATGTGCCACTGTGCCACAAAGAGCCATCAGCAGTGGTTCACTTTGAAACAATGCCTGCTTACCAGGGGGATGATTTGGTTCCTGATATACATGTTCTACATAGAGTCTTCTGGAGTTATTACCCTATATAAGGGCCTTCAGACACTGCAAGCCAGTGGTGCAGGTGGACAGGACTCATTTGTATGGAAAATACAAGGGTTGTTTATTGGTTGTAGTCTCACAAGATGGTAATAACAACATCGTGCCTATTGCATTTGCCATAGTGGAGGGAGAGACTTCTGATGCATGGTACTTTTTTCTGAGCAACTTGCGTCAACATGTGGTGACACGTGATGGTGTGGGACTTATCTCTGATCGACACGATTCGATTAGGTCAGCTATTGAACGAAGTAATGGGGCGTGGTCTCCTTCTAGAGCTTTCCATATATTTTGTATCCGGCATATTGAGTCCAACTTCTTGAGGAAATTCAAGGCACCTTACTTGCAGAAGCTTATCGTCAACATTGGTAAGTTTGAATAGAATGAACTTTGAATTTATTGTAAGTACGATCAAATAGAATGGTGTTCATAGTTGACTGAATGTTTTTCATAGGATACTCGAGGACGATCAGGGAGTACCAGATGCGCTACGAACAATTAAAGGAACAGGGTGAGGCTTACACCAACTGGCTTGATCGGATCCCTCGTGAGCAGTATGCTTTGGCATTTGATGGTGGATACCGATGGGGTCATATGACTACCAATCTTGTGGAGTGCATCAACTCCGTCTTAAAGGGTGCACGCAATTTCCCAGTCATTGCACTTGTTAAGGCTACATTTTACAGACTGAATGAGTTGTTCACTAGGAAAAGGGCCAAGGCTGAAGCCCGAATTAATGCTGGACTTGTGTTCTCTGAGATGGTGACAACCAAGCTGCTTGCAAATCAACGAGCATCAGGTAACATACAGGTTAGCTGTTTTGATAGAGAAAATGAAGTCTTCGAAGTACGCGAGATGCCTAGTGGGGTTGAGTATGCAGTTGACCTACGCCACCATCGGTGCGACTATGGTGAATTCCAGGTTGACCGAATTTCGTGTCGACACGTGTTTGCTTGTTATGCAAATCAGCGATTGGATTGGCAACTGTACGTTAATGACGTATACAAGATGGACCAAGTTCGAAGAGTATACAGGGCTAGATTTAGACCACTGGGAAATCCGGCAACGTGGCCTGCTTATCATGGACCTAGATTCGTTGGAAACCCGTTCCTCAGACGGGTAGCCAAAGGTTGGCCGAAGATGACCCGCTTCTTGAATGAGATGGACACTCGTATGTTGCGTCGCCCTAGGCGATGCAAGCAATGCGGTGTCGAGGGCCATAGTCGCAGTAGATGTCGTCAAAGTGGTGGACCGAGTGCAGGTCCAGCCGAAAAGTAGTAGTTACCTTTTTTACATTTCGTTTGAATTTACATTTATGTACGACATTGACATTTGAATTTACCAACTCGTGCTTGTATTCATTTCAAACCTAATTAACATACTCGATAAAAAAATAGTCATAACAACGTAATTAACATATTCAATAATTAAATAGTAATAACAACCTAGTTAACATACTCAATAAGTAAATACTAATAACCGAATTAACATAGTCAATAATAACTACCTAGTTAACATACTCAATAAGTAAATAGTACAAATTATTTCTTAAATAGTAGTAACAACCTAATTAACATACTCAATAATTAAATAGTTACAACTTCACTTCCTCGGTGCCCACTTCATATCTTTGTATAACTTTCTGCACTTCTTTGCAATCCTGTTAAAAGCGGATGGTGTATACCGATTCGCACTCCGACGTGGAGGATCAGCTCTAAGGTTGTAACCTTTACCTTTTTCACTTGTGGCCGTACCTATGAAAACACAACAAATACAAATACAAGTTCACCATGAAGCTACTAATAGAAATTCATAATCAAGCCCTAAATCATTACTAACAGTTTATTTTACCTGCACTAGACGCTGGATCCTCGTCAACAGCATCGTCATCATCCTCATCCTCATCCTCACCCTCATCCTCATCCTCATCCTCATCCTCATCATCTGGATGGTCTACTAGGTAGTTATCAGTCTCATCATAAACTGCTCTATTACTCTCATGAATCAGAGTCATCGGAATACGTCTAGGATTTTCACTCTGTATAATCCCTCCCGTCGCTTCAGCACTTCTGCTCGAGTCAATAGACATTCTGGCACCAGAATTATCAGATGAAGTGCGAACCCAAGGTCTCAAATCCAATGACCTCCTAGCTGGAGTAATACCACCCGAATGTGCTTGATGGTCGGTGGGAATGTCAACATAATTACCTAAATGTGAGTGGTGCGACCCCGATGCCATGAAACCAAGCAGCTGACTGAATGAAGGTTGCTCTCCATACTCAAACTGTGGACTACCCCAATACTGTTGATGTACCGGGACTGACGCTGAGTAATAATCAGACGGATGCGTGTCTGGAACATATGGTGCAAAATACTCAACACCCTGTTATGGCGGTTCCGGTGGCGGTGGTGGTGGAGGTACCGGTGTCGGTTCCGGTTCCGGTGCCGGTGGTGGTGGTGATGGTGGTGGAGGACCTTCTAGATTCTCTTCAAATACAAGGTTCGACAACTGCAAGTGGTCACCAAATGCTTCTCGGTACCAATGTATGTAAATTTCCAATGGATAATGTAAATGCACCAAGTCATGAGAGAGTGTGACTATACCGATTGGTCCACTGCATCACCCACAAAGAGTGGGTATCGACCCAATCTTGATTCTTAGGCCCAGTTAGAACTTCGCCGTGTGATGCACCTAGATCCTGCTCTTGATTAGGAACACTCTGTGTCAATCCAAATTGCCTCCTGACTCTATCAGATGCATGCCACTCGATGCATTCAAAAGATATAAGTGGCACTCCAGATAACCGAATTATGACGGATGTCTAAAGAAATCACGTCTGGGTCGATGTTTCTAATGCCATAAGCCTGCCAAACAAACTGGACACATCGAACCAGTCAGATGATTAACAACAATTAATTCACTTAACAAGTTACATAAGGTACTTGTATTTTACAAAATACATGTCCTTCTTGTAGATCATCCAACAACCTCCTGTAGTGCGCAAGCGTTTTATATCGGTAGGCATAGTTTTCACGGTCCTAGTTATGCCACCTGCCGTCGGACAATCCATTAGTTAACTTATCTTGTGGAAAACAAAATACAATTTCTATCAATTCTTTCAATGCATACTTTAATCAAAATTATCTGTTTGCAATTGGAAACACTCGGGGATTACCAGGAATCGGCGCTAGAAATGGTAGCCGGATCCAAGCCTAAGTGACCAACAGTGTCAGTGGACCGTCCATCTCCTTACAGTCGACACGAGTTGCCCTACACAATGATCTATACAAGTGTGCCAGGCATGCCGAACCCCAACTAAACTGTATGATCCCACCGCAGTTACGGAGCAAAGGTAAAAATTTCCAGTGCACCGCTGCACCCGACTTATCTGCAAACAGAATTGTCCCAAATAACAACATTATGTGACACTTTACATACATCTGCATGTGCACATCATCATTCAACACTATACAATCTTTCAAACCCCTAAACCACGTTAATTTTATAAAGCTCCCTCTACAGTCCGTCTTCCTCGGTGCAATTCCAAATTGGTGCAAGCACTCGGCTTCCAATGCCTCAAAGCTACTCATGGTCGGACCTGTAACCGGAAGACCATTTGTCGGCAGACCGATAATTACCGCCACATCCTCTAAGGTCACGGCACACTCACCCACCGAAAAATAAAAAGTGTGAGTCTCGGACCACCATCTCTCAATCAGAGCATTAATCATTGCTGACTGACATTTGATAACTCTAATTTGGGATACATAATAAAATCCAGTCTCGCGTAACTGTAACTCAACAATTTGGTTGTATGGATCCGGTGGCTTTAAATGATCACACATCAACATCCTTGAAGCCTACAATATCACATTTCCGTTATAAGAACAACTATAATATAACTATATTATCAAAAATACAATTATCCTTAACATGTCCATTATAACTAATTCCCAGCATAATTGCATTTCAAACATACACATTAAATCTGTTATACAAAAATCCTTCAATCATATTCATTACCTTATAACAAAAATTAATTAACCTTACATAGTAAATCAA
>NC_029794.2:101225282-101227074 GCF_000816755.2 Arachis ipaensis
AATTTTTATTATTAATCATAATAATTAATTAAACTCAATTACTAATACTAATAATAACAACAATATATCAATATCTACCTATTCCAATCTAATATGTACAGATCTCATTTTCCTTCTTCTTTCATTCATTCATTCTTTACATGAGACATTCATTCATTTTTTTCATTTTATTTTAACTAATATGCATAAAAAAAAAACCCCAGTTCACCGGTACAATTTACTAACTAACCATATCATTCATACATACATACAAGGTTAATTCCTATTTTAATTTCTATTTTAATTTCTATTTCTAACCACCTAATAATAAAATCATACATACATACATGCTTAATCTCTACTTAGTGCCATTATAATATATATTGCTAATAAAATCTAAAATTATCACTATTATTATCATTAAATCAGATTATTAAAAAATAAAAACTTTCATAATTTGGATGTCCAAGATAATTAACAATATGAAGCTCTAGTTGATTTACTTCCTTAATTTTTGGTCTTCTTGGCATTTTTATTTAAATTTTTCACCAAGATTGTTGTGGTCCAACAATGGTGAAATGGTGGGGTTGAGAGTAAGCAGAAAGGGATAGGAGAGTGAGAGTGAAAGAGAGAGTGTTGGGAGGGGGTGAAACACGGGTTTTGGGGGTGAAACACGGATAGAGAGTCACGGGCCAACCAAGAAGCCAGGTGCATGCGCGACGCGTGGCAAGGGGGTCTCTAATCGGTGCCACCGATTTGTTCACCTTCCGCGTCCTAAATCGGACCCACCGATTTCCGTCCCCCAATCGGTGCCACCGATTTCTTCGACACCGCCGTCACATCTCGGTGAAACGCCCCAAACCCCGATATCACTGCGAAACTCCTTCACCGGCTCCATATCAAAATTAAAAAACTCTACATATCTCTCTTGTTCACTTATTTTAGAAAAATATTTTTTTATAATTATAAGAAAATTAACATTTAAGGAATAATTATACTACTTATCAATTATTTTAATTATAAATATTCTAATTCTAACTATACTAATTAGGGGTGAGCACGGGTAGCGGGTACCTGATTACCCGTCCGAACCCGAACCGAACCAATTAAATTAGTTCTGAAACCAACGGGTAATTTGGTCCAACCCAAACCAAACCGATGATCTTTGTTAGTGATTGGTTCGGGTATCGGTTCTGAGGGTGCGAAACCCGAACCAACCCGCGAACCCGATCATATATTAATTAAATAAATAAATATGACTTTTCCATTAGACAAAAATTATCACTATTAATATGTTTGGATTTTAATGAGTTTACTTTTTAATGTATTTGGTATTTAACATGTTTGAATTATTTCTATTGATGTTACATGTTTATTGTACTTGTTGAATTTTTGAGATAAAAATTTGGTTTTTATTTTATGAATTTTAAAGTCATCGGGTACCCAATTACCTGAACCGAACCAATTCATTCTTAATCGGTTTGGTTTGGTTCGAGTACATGTATAAAAAAGCACAAATCTGAAAGAAACCAAACCAATTACATTTTGATCGATTTGGTTTTAATTTTACCATAAACCCGAACCAAACCGATCCGTGCTCACCCCTAATACTAATTGTCAATCATACTTAATTAGCATAAATACCATATGGTATTTATGTTTTGTTAAATTTATGAGAATCATCATTGAAGAAAAATCATTGGTATAAAGTGAGAGCTAAGCTTACATCAGAACTTCAAGGAAGAAGAGTGAGATTTTCTTTTATATCAGAATTTATAAACTGAGTTTCACAGAAAGGGAATGTGACTCTCCT
>NC_029794.2:101227353-101254572 GCF_000816755.2 Arachis ipaensis
GCAATCCTAACCAATTACATGTGACTTCTAACCTTTTGTGCAGGTTAAGTTTTTATGATGACATTCGCCCTTAAGTTGGAAATTTCAAAGGCATGACTTTAGTCATGATATTAGTATTTTGGTCCTTGCAGGAGATGGGAAGGAGTTTGATGAGGTCTGAGGATGTCCTCTCACATACTACATGACAGTCCATTTTAATGTGCTTGGTGCGCTCATGAAAACACGGGGTTGGCAGCTATATGGTGGGCAAATTGACTATCATAATATAAAGGAACAGGTTTGGTTAGAGGCAGATGAAGATCTTTGAGAAGATATGCTATCCACTGAGCTTCACAGGTTGCAAGAACTAAGGCCATGTACTCAGTTTCTGAAGAGGATCTGGCTACTGTTGATTGCTTTTTGCTTTTCCAGCAAAGGAGAGAGGTGCCAAGATAGAAGCAATGTCTGAAAATAAACCTGCGAGTGTCAGAACATGCTGCCCGGTCTACATCTGAATAGTCAGAGAGTTACAGGTCAGAGGAAGAGGAAAAATGCATGTTGTTGGGGCTTGTTTGAGGTACTTGAGGACCCGAATGGCTGCATTATAGCTAAAACTAGTGGGACAATCAAGGCAGTGACTGAGCTTGCCAACTGCAAAAGAAATATCGGGTCTCGTGGTAATGAGATATACAAGGCGGCCAATGAGACTGCAATAGGCAGCTATATTTGTAAAGAGAGGAACTGAGTCCTTAGCTAGCTTCAATACCATACTCCATGGGGGCTGAGGCAGGTTTGTAGTCCAACATTCCATAGTCATGCAACAAGTCCAACACATATTTTCACTGATGAACAGCAATACTTGAACTACTTCATGCAATCTCAAGGACAAAAAAATTTTTTAGATCACCAATGTCTTTGATCTTGAAGGCATCATGTAATTGTTGCTTGGTGGCTGAAATGGTGCTTAAATCATTACCCGTGATGATCAAATCATCGACATATACTAACCTGACAGTGAATTTTTCATCAACTAATTTGGTGAATAGAGAGTAGTCATGGTTGGATTGGCAATAGTCAAGGTTGAGAAGCATTGAAGTTAGTTTTATATTTTATTGGTGGCTGGCCTGTTTGAGGCCATAAAAAGATTTTGTTAGCTTGCACACTAAACCGGGTTATGAAACTGGGAGACCAGAAGGGACGGTCATGTAAACTTCCTCATCAAGGTCCCCATGGAGAAAAGCAGTGTTGACGTTCAACTGCTGTAAATGCCATTATTTAGCCGCTGCAAGAGCAAGAAGGATGCGCAATGTTGTCATCTTGGCCACGGGGATATAGGTATCAAAGAAGTCAAATCCCTGCCTCTAATTATTCCCTTTTGCCACAAGACAGTCTTTGTGCCTCTCAATTATCCCATGCAGCTTGAGCTTCAACTTGAAGACCCACTTGCAACCTATAGCTTTCTTGCCCTTAGGTAAGGTAGCGACAATCCATGTCTTGTTTACCTCAAGAGTACTTAGTTCAACTGAGACAGCCTTTTTCCAACAAGGGTCAGCCACAGCTTGTTCATAACATGTAGGTTCGACACTTGATGCAATTTTGATTGATAGTGTATGGTTTGTAGAAGGTAGAGTATGATATATCATGAAGTTAGAAATCAGATACTTTGATGAGGAAGAAGCTGATTCAAAAGAGGCCTGCATGCAGTGATAATTTTCTAAATATGCGGGTCTCCTTTTTTCTCTTGTAGATCTTCTAAGTAGTGTTAGTGAAGTGTGTGAAAAAGGTGTGTGTGGCTGTGGAAATTAAGTGAGAAGTAGATGCTGCTGAAGGGCTGTTTTAAAAAACATCATGAAAACTAAAAATATTGAGTGCTTGCATGCGGTTGAGTGTGAGTGGGTGAAGGTGATAACTATGAACAGTGATTATTAGTTTTGAAAGGGAAACTGTGCTCATAAAAGGTAATATCCCTTAAGACATGAAGTTTGTTGGTGTGGAGATCCAAAACTAAGAATCTTTTTGTGCTCTCTTAAAATCCAAGGAACACTCCTTTCTTAGCTCGTGCATCAAGTTTCTTTCGATTTAATGATAATGTAAATATGAAGGATAAGCATCCAAAGACTTTAAATTGTGTTAAATCAACTTGCTTGTTATATAGAATTTCAAATAGGCTTTTGTTATTTAGAAGTTGCTATTGATATGGTTGATGATTTGGGTTGTATATGCAGCCATCAAATCCCAATAACATTAAGGCACTACTGAGTGAAATAATATAGCTCTAACAACTTGTAAAATATGCTGGGATTTGCACTCCACAATTCCATTTTGTTGAAGAGTCTCAGTACATGAGAATTGATAAAATTCCATTTGAAGTGTAAAATTGAGTTAATTGGAATTTCTTACGATTATCTGATTTAATGCACTAGATGTTACTATTAAATTGAACACGAATCAATTTTATAAAATTTTGTACAAGTGAAAAGCCTCAGCTTTTAGTGTCATAGGAAAGATTCAGGTAAACCTACTAAAATCATCCACAATAGTGAGAAACACTACAAGAAAAATATCTATTCAGTCACACTTTTTTTAAGCTACATTTGAAAAGCGTAGCCTATTCTATGAATAGGCTACGCTTTTCTCCATGTTGCCTTTTTATCAGAGAAAAGGATACACAATTGTGGCATCATTTAAAAAATGTAGCCTTAGGTATTTTAGAAATCACTTATAAAGCGTAGTCGTAGGTTGATATCTATATGTTCACTTTTCGTATCAAAGGGGGACGCTTTTAGAAAGTAGCCTATTTATTAAGTTTTGGGTGCGTTTTAAAAGTGATGCCTAATGTGTCTAGAGCAAAAAATTTGACACTTGGTGAATTTTTTTCCTCCTCTTAACTTTTTCCCGGTGTAAAACACACACACTCTGTAAGCTCACACTTAGTGAAAAATTTCCCTGCAAAGCTCAGAAGTCACCATTTCAGTAGAGAAGAAAACCCTTCAAGTCCAAAACACAAAGAAAACCCTGCCTCCTGCACCGCGCAAAGATTGTGAAGCCTCACCGTCGCGAAGATCATCGCACCCTAGTCCCCACTCACCACTCAGCGCCACACCGTCGTGAAGATCGTGAAGCTCACACCGTCGTGAACCCTCCTACACTGATCGTCGTGCGCCACCCATACCATCGTCGATCTCTGCGCTTCTCATCCTCCTCTCGGTGCTTACGTCATCGATTAGGTAAGTATTAATTTCCATTTGATTCTAAAATTTGAGGGGTTTAGGGTTCCGATTTTAGAAAACTATTGAGATCGATGTACCGAGTTATAAATTCCTCTTCTTTATCTGAAGACTGTATCGAGTTGATATGAAGCCCTAGTTTGGCAAGTCTATCTACACAGAAATTTCCCTCTCTCCCAGTCTCTAGCTAAGAGGTCGCGAGATTCATCAATAAGAAGTCCATTGGGCTCAAGCTCTTTATCCACCGAGTTGCTGATGCCCGAGGGGCTACTATGCTCACCGCGCACTTGCATCACCACCTGAGCTTTGCTACCGCTTCGGCTCTACCACCTCGCAAGGCACTACTGTAGTGTTGTTTGGGCCTGCCGCTTTCTCAATTGCTTGGTAATCAGAAACACAACAACTATGCTCTTATTTATTTCTTGTATTTCAATTAGAATGTTGAAATCTGAGAGTAACCAAGTTGATGCATAAGCCAGATACGCTATTTTGTTGCTGAAATCGTATTTGGGTCGGGTGACATTTTAAGTTGATTCCATCGAATACCCAATTCTGCATGCAAAATTATTGTCTTGATATTTAAAGTTCCAATCTTTATGGATTAATTGAAATGAGTTTTGGTGCTGTTGCTATGTTAATTTTCATTTTTGCTTGATCCTAGCTCATTGTTAGTTCGGGAAATTGGTTTTGGGTTTGAAAATTTGAGCTTTGTGCTATAAAAATACTAGATTTGAAGCCTTAGAATCGCCTAAATTCCATGTAAGTTAGGTTTTGTGTGTGACCCATTAGTCAATGGAGTAAAATTAATGATCTATTTAATCCTAAATTTGTGTTGTGAGGTTAGCTACTTGATTGTACATTGTGAGATATCTAAGATATCTAAGTTCTAGGTTAGCTATTTAATCCTAAATTCCATGTATTTTAGAATTCTGAATTCCATATTTCCATGTCTCAATTTTTAAAGCTTACCAGTTATATGCATATGTCTGGCAAGACAAGAAATGGTATTAGCTTTAGAATCTTTTGGGCTCAATTATGCTTTTTTGTGGCTGTTCTTTATCTTTGGTTGGTTGATCTTTTTTCTTTCTTTTATATTAATCTAATTGATGCATGGTGCACGAAATTGTGATGTCCAGGCTCGAACAATCCTTGGCAACGTGAGCAACTTGGTACGCGTTGATCAATAGATCAAAAGATAATCCAGAGATCAAAGATGGTCAAAAAGACTAGTAAAAGGTCCTATTTATAATAAACTAGCTGCTAGGGTTTACATGAGTAAGTAATTGATGCATAAATCCACTTCCGGGGCCCACTTGGTGTGTGTTTGGGCTGGGCTTGAGTGTTGCACGTGTAGAGGTCCTTCTTGGAGTTGAACGCCAGCTTTTGTGCCAGTTTGGGCGTTCAACTATGGTTTTGGCTCCTTTTCTGGCGCTGGACGCCAGGTTTGGGTAGAAAGCTGGCGTTGAATGCCAGTTTACGTCGTCTATTCTTGGCCAAAGTATGGACTATTATATATTGCTGGAAATCCCTGGATGTCTACTTTCCAACGCAATTGGAAGCGTGCCATTTTGAGTTCTGTAGCTCCAGAAAATCCACTTTGAGTGCAGGGAGGTCAGAATCCAACAGCATCAGCAATCCTTTTTCAACCTCTGAATCTGATTTTTGCTCAAGTCCCTTAATTTCAGCCAGAAAATACCTGAAATCACAGAAAAACACACAAACTCATAGTAAAGTCCAGAAATGTGAATTTAACATAAAAACTAATAAAAACATCCCTAAAAGTAACTAGATCCTACTAAAAACATACTAAAAACAATGCCAAAAAGCGTATAAATTATCCGCTCATCACAACACCAAACTTAAATTGTTGCTTGTCCCCAAGCAACTGAAAATCAAGTAGGATAAAAAGAAGAGAATATACGATAAATTCCAAACTATCAATGAAACATAGCTTCAATCAAATGAGCGGGACTTATAGCTTTTTTGCCTCTTGAATAGTTTTGGCATCTCACTTTATCCATTGAGGTTTAGAATGATTGGCATCTATAGAAACTTCAGATTTCGAATAGTGTTATTGACTCTCCTAGTTCAGTATGATGATTCTTGAACACAGCTTCTTTATGAGTCTTGGCCGTGGCCCTAAGCACTTTGTTTTCCAGTATTACCACCGGATACATAAATGCCACAGACACATAATTGGGTGAACCTTTTCAGATTGTGACTCAGCTTTGCTAAAGTCCCCAATTAGAGGTGTCCAGGGTTCTAATAAACAAAAGAATAGAAGAAGAAGAAGAAGAAGAAGAAGAAGAAGAAGAAGAAGAAGAAGAAGAAGAAGAAGAAGAAGAAGAAGAAGAAGAAATATGGAGAGGGGGAGGGAGATGTGGTTTCGGCCAAGAGGAGTGTAGAGGGGTGTGTTGTGTGAATTTGATGAAGAATGGAGGTCTTTATATAGGGAAGGGAGGGGGGAAAGGTTTCGGCCATATAGGTGGGTTTGGGTGGGAAATTGGTTTTGAATTTTGAAGGTAGGTGGGGTTTATGAGGTAGGTTTATGTGGAAGAGTGGATGGATGTGAGTGGTGAAGAGGTGATGGGGAAGAGAGATTGAGGTGATTGGTGAAGGGTTTTTGGGGAAGAGTGTTTATGGGGTTGTGTGAAAGAGAGTGGTGAGAAGAAGTGAGTGGAGGTAGGTGGGGATCCTGTGGGGTCCACAGATCCTAAGTGGATCCTGTGGGGTCCACAGATCCTGAGTGGATCCTGTGGGGTCCACAGATCCTGAGTGGATCCTGTGAGGTCCACAGATCCTGAGTGGATCCTGTGAGGTCCACAGATCCTGAGTGGATCCTGTGGGGTCCATAGATCCTGAGTGGATCCTGTGGGGTCCACAGATCCTGAGGTGTTCAAGGATTTACATCCCTGCACCCATTAGGCATGTAAAAATGCCTTTGCACACAACTCTGGGCGTTCAGCGCCAGGTTAGTGGCCATTTTGGGCGTTCAACGCCCATTTATGTGCCATTTCTGGCGTTGAACGCCAGAACCATGCCTGTTCTGGCATTCAGCGCCCAGAAGCTGCCCATTTTGGGCGTTCAGCGCCAACACCATGCTCTGTTCTGGCGCTGAACGCCAGACAGATGCTCCTCCAGGGTGTGATTTTTCTTCTGTTGTTTTTGATTCCGTTTTCAATTTTTATATTTATTTTGTGACTCCACATGATCATGAACCTACAAAGACATATAACTAAGGAAAATATAGTTAGATAAATAAAAATTGGGTTGCCTCCCAACAAGCGCTTCTTTAATGTCAATAGCTTGACAGTGGGCTCTCATGGAGCCTCACAGTTGTGCAGAGCTTTGTTGAGACTGTCCAACACCAAACTTAGAGTTTGGATATGGGAGTTCAACACCAAACTTAGAGTTTGGTTGTGGCCTCCCAACACCAAACTTAGAGTTTGACTGTGGGGGCTCTGGTTGACTCTGCTTTGAGAGAAGCTATTTCTGCTTCCTCTCCATGGTTGCAGAGGGAGATCCTTGAGTTTTAAGCACAAGAGAGTTCTCATTCCATTGAAGGACTAGTTCACCTCTGTCAACATCAATCACAGCTCTTGTTGTGGCCAGGAAAGGTCTTCCTAGAATGATGGATTCATCCTCTTCCTTTCCAGTATCCAGGACTATGAAATCAGCAGGGATGTAAAGGCCTTCAACCTTTACTAACACGTCCTCTACTTGTCCATATGCCTGTTTTCTTGAATTGTCTGCCATCTCTAATGAGATTTTAGCAGCTTGCACCCCATAGATTCCCAGTTTCTCTATTACAGAGAGGGGCATGAGGTTTATTCCTGAACCAAGGTCACACAGAGCCTTAAAGATCATGGTGCCTATGGTACAGGGTATTATGAACTTTCCAGGATCCTGTCTCTTCTGAGGCAATGTCAGTTGATCCAGATCACTTAGTTCATTGATGAACAAGGGAGGTTCAACTTCCCAAGTATCAATGCCAAATAATTTGGCATTCAGCTTCATGATTGCACCAAGGAACTTGGCAGTTTGCTCTTCTGTAACATCCTCATTCTCTTCAGAAGAGGAATATTCATCAGAGCTCATGAAGGGCATAAGGAGGTTCAATGGAATCCCTATGGTCTCTAGATGAGCCTCAGAGTCCTTTGGTTCCTCAAAGGGAAGCTCCTTATTGGTCACTGGACGTCCCAGGAGGTCTTCCTCCTTGGGATTCACGTCCTCCTCTCCCTCATTGGGTTCGGCCATTTTGCTTATGTCAATGGCCTTGCACTCTCCTTTTGGATTCTCTTCTGTATTGCTTAGGAGAGTACTGGGAGGGATTTCAGTGATCTTTTTACTCAGCTGGCCCACTTGTTCTTCCAAATTTCTAATGGAAGATCTTGTTTCATTCATGAAACTTACAGTGGCCTTGGATAGATCAGAGACTAAGTTTGCCAAATTAGAAGTATTTTGTTCTGGCTCACTAGCCAGCCAAGCTTTCAAAGAAAGCTCCGGTCCAAAACACTAGACATGGCCAATGGCCAGCCAAGCTTTAGCAGATACAAATCAGACATACAACAGTTGATACTTCATTCAACTTGCTTCTGTGCTGATGAGTGGAAGCCTCGGTCCAAAAGAATTAGACATGGCTTTACAGCCAGCCAGGCTTCAACATGTTTCATGAAACACTAGAATTCATTCTTAAAAATTTTGAATAAAATTTTTTGAAAACATTTTTATATTATTTTTTTCGAAAACAAATGAGAAACTTTTGAAATATTTTTGAAAATTTTTTGAAAAGAAAACGAAAAGAAAGTTACCTAATCTGAGCAACAAGATGAACCGTCAGTTGTCCAAACTCGAACAATCCCCGGCAACAGCGCCAAAAACTTGGTGTTGTTGCCGGGATTGGGATCTCAGACTTGAAAATACATAAGTGAAAGGTCCAGGCATGGCCGAGATGGCCAGCCCCCTAAACGTGATCAATAGATCAAAAGATAATCCAGAGATCAAAGATGGTCAAAAAGACTAGTAAAAGGTCCTATTTATAATAAACTAGCTACTAGGGTTTACATGAGTAAGTAATTGATGCATAAATCCACTTTCGGGGCCCACTTGGTGTGTGTTTGGGCTGGGCTTGAGTGTTGCACGTGTAGAGGTCCTTCTTGGAGTTGAACGCCAGCTTTTGTGCCAGTTTGGGCGTTCAACTCTGGTTTTGGCTCCTTTTCTGGCGCTGGACGCCAGGTTTGGGTAGAAAGCTGGCGTTGAACGCCAGTTTACGTCGTCTATTCTTGGCCAAAGTATGGACTATTATATATTTCTGGAAAGCCCTAGATGTCTAATTTCCAACGCAATTGAAAGCGTGCCATTTTGAGTTCTGTAGCTCCAGAAAATCCACTTTGAGTGCAGGGAGGTCAGAATCCAACAACATCAGCAGTCCTTTTTCAACCTCTGAATCTGATTTTTGCTCAAGTCCCTTAATTTCAGCCAGAAAATACCTGAAATCACAGAAAAACACACAAACTCATAGTAAAGTCCAGAAATGTGAATTTAACATAAAAACTAATGAAAACATCCCTAAAAGTAACTAGATCCTACTAAAAACATACTAAAAACAATGCCAAAAAGCGTATAAATTATCCGCTCATCAATGCATATGCATATAATCTTAGAGTTATAGACTAGATGATTGCTACTTTGTTGGTGGCTTTTTTTAATAATCAAGTAGAATTTAAAATACCTAATATCTACTCCTTTGTTATCTATTTTTTGTTTTTTAAATACCCTTCCCTTTGTTATACATAACCATGGGTTTGAACTTTTAACGCCATGTAGTAGAAATGATTTTTCAAAGTATGCTAAACATGTTTCAAACTCTATGTACCATGAACAATAAGGATATGATGAATTGAATCCAAATATTATGTACCATGAACAATAATATATGTTTTTTTGAAGCATATCACTTTTATTATATAAAAATAACTTAGATATCTTTAAATATGATGTGGCTAAAACTGATGTTTGAACTGTAATTTGATTATTATGGTTTGTCTCCTCCAAAGTAGAACCAAATAATGTAACCTAAACTCAAATAATTTTGTTAATTTACTTCATTTTTCAATCTTATGTATATGCAGCATCTAATTTGAACCAATGAATGGTACAACAAGTATCTAATTAACCAAATGCTCTTATTTATTGAAATGTATCTAGTCTGCATTGGATGTACATTAGTAATCTGAGTTGTAACAGGTTAATTGCCAATAGGAATATTAGTGTTTGAAATAGGAATGCAATCATTATGAAGTATAGTACGGCAGGGTGAAGTTGATGAATTATTGAGTGGAAAATTAATGTTAGTAGGCATGGGGGTGCATTAGAGTCAGAATCTGATATGACAGTAGTTTGGTTGGTAGAAAAAGGCAAAT
The DNA here is from genome assembly GCF_000816755.2 of Arachis ipaensis. Taxonomy (NCBI): domain Eukaryota; kingdom Viridiplantae; phylum Streptophyta; class Magnoliopsida; order Fabales; family Fabaceae; genus Arachis; species Arachis ipaensis. The sequence goes on from NC_029794.2 coordinate 101,236,982, forward strand.
TATGTGTAAATAAGGGAGGTGAAGTGTTAGCATCCCTTATCTCATTTGTTGAGGTAGCAGTAGGTGTAGAATTTTTGACTTGTATTATGAGATGATATAGTAGTAAAATTAGAAAAAGTTAAAACAGTATGAGGAAATTTTTAGTACTTTGTGTTTGCTTTCTCAGATTTTGCCTATTTTTTTTTCCATTTTTTTGTTGTTACTATGATTTTTTATTTAAGTTGTTACTATGATTTCTATACTGTGATTTTTCTTTTGCCATAATCTTCTAACTGCTTCTCACTGTATGCTCACCCAGCACCACCAGCGTCTGCTGTCTTTGCCGCCACTCCTCTGTTTCGCAGCCTTTGAGTCACGAACTCTATCACCGACTTGATCTTCACCTGGCTGTTGAACACCATTAACTTATACCATGAGGACAACGACTCGCCTTTTGCCTTCTTCGATTCCGCCTGCTACTCTTCTGCCCTGTGCTATCCGGTTCTGCCCTAATTTCCACCTTCTTCAAGGTTGTCTTTTTTTTTTCTTGCCCTATTTTGTTGTTTTGCCGTTATCTCTTGAATGATTTAATTGCTGCTGGGTCCCAAATCTGTTTTATATCAATTTATTGGTCAGCCGGCCCTATGCTAAAATATTTGAATAGCAATTCATTCTCTTTTAATTTTCTTTTTTTGTTTTCTCTAGTTCTTTCTATATGACAATTACACTATTAAAGTGTCGAGAGGTGTCATTCATTTATTTTATTTCTATGTCAAGGGCTCCAGAAGTGGACATGTATTAAAGTCTTTGGTAGTTTTTTCCTATTCAAAGAGACAATAATTTTAAAAAGGTAACCATAGTTCTAGAATTGATTTGAATAAAACTTGTTTTTCTGGGATGATGATGTAAGCATGTTTACTGAACCTATATAGTATTGCTTTATTTCATTTAAAAATATTATGTGTCCATATATATGAAGTGTATAATATTTTATGAATTTCCTTTTTTTTGTTGAATAAAATATAAATTTTATTGAACATTTCAAACTATATATACACACCACACAACTATTTTATTCAAAATCAGCTCTTGGAAATTGGAAGCATGACACAGTTTTTGTCAGTGTGTGATGGACTTGTTGAGCAGTTCAACTGCAACTTTAACTCTCCATTTTTCCTTTTCACGGATCTTATATTAATAACTTCACAAAATATATACGAATAATGCATCACTATTTCACTACATCAAGAACTGAGATAAAATCTATATCTTATCTATAAGTTCCATAAATCATTTAATATATGGATTAATTCTGGAATATTGATAAACAAACCTATAAACAAACCTAAAATTCTTTTACTTTCATGCTTCTAGTAATAATTTTAATTTTAACTTACTATTCACCTGCAAAATGCTTTTCCATAAATCTGATAATAAAATTTTTTGATTAAATATTTATATTTTTTATTTTAAAAATCTCCCTCCTAAAATTTTATACAGCAACTGCAGGATTACAAAAATATTATTATTGTTTGTATTGAGCAAGATTGAAGGCGAAAGTTTTTGGTTAAGGTTTTCCAAGCAGATTTTGTCAAAACGTTGATCGTGTCATGGCAAGGTACAATGCATACTTTAATTCTTTTGATTTGTTCGTTTTGAAGTTGTAATTTAACTTATTATATTTGTACTATAAATTCTATGTTTCTCTTTATTTGTTTTACCTCAATGGGTTTCTAGAGAATTACTTCTAAGACTAGAAACTATTTCCCAACCTAATTACAAGGCTTTGAAAGTCCTTTTCATTGCCCATTCCCTTTATAGCGAATAACACCCTTCCTCTTCTATTCTTGTTATCTTCACTTTGCGACCCCTTATAAATTTTCCTCCTAAAAAATTTAATAATTATCGATTAGGTTTTGTGATATGCCAAAGGATTGGATGGATCTACCGAGGTATAGCAAAGAGTATATCAATGGTGTTATTAGTTTTTTAGACTTTGCATACTCCGAGGGAGAACCGGATGGACGACAAATTTAATGTCCTTGTAAGAGGTGTTGTAACATTAATTGGTATAGAAGAGATGTGGTATTTGACCATTTAGTAGCCGACGGATTTGTTAAGGGATATAGAACATGGATTAATCATGGCGAATGGACAATCCTGATGGTGGTTGACGATGACAGGGATGATAAAGAAGGTGCACGCGATGACATTGAAGGACTGCTTAATGATGCATTTTGAGATGTATCTCATGCTGAGGGTGTTATTGTAGGACAAAATGAAGAGGCTAAAGTTTTACAATTTAATAGATAGGGCAAGTCAAGAGTTATACCCGAGTTGCAAGAAATTTTCTACATTATCTTTTACCATCCGGCTGTACTTGTTAAAGTGTTTGCACAATTGGAGCAATGCCTCCTTCACTTCACTTCTTGAGCTACTGAAAGAGGCAATGCCTGACATTAACATACCTTCATCTTTCAATAAGACAAAGGCTATGATAAGAGATTTAGGTCTGAAGATTAAGCAATAAAGATTAAGCTGACTATTATTGTACGTGGTTTATTGGCTAAGATAGAGTACTATTTAGAATCTTTACATGTATAGTTGACTAATGACTGTTATTAGAAGATACTTTTATTGACTAAGTGATATTATGGTTTTGATATGGCTACGCTTACTTTAGTGTGAGATGTATGAATTTTTACAGTTAACTTCATTCTAGTACTTTGGATTAATATTATAAATATATTTTGGTTAGAGATAATTTTTATTATTTAAAAAAATTATTTAGTATAATTATGTATTTATTTTTATTTTATAATATTCAACTCATTTAAATAAAAATGCAGAATTATTATACATGTTATCATATTAACTATTATGTTGTATTAATATATACAGATAAAAAACGAGACCTAAGGCTACACTTATATACAGTAGCTATAGTATACAAAAAAAAATGAGGGACCTAAGGCTACGCTTATAAAAAGTAGCTATGGTATACAATGTGGCTACACTTTACAGGTGATGCAGCAGCGTTGAAAAGCGTAGCCTATTCTGGTAAAAATGAAAGATGAAAAGCGTAATCTTTGATCTTGGACAGCATCACTTGAAAAGCACACCCTATTCCCAAACGCCAAAAGCGTAGCCCTTGGTGTAGAAAAGCGTAGCCTTTGAGAATAGGCAACGGTCGAATAGGAATCACCCAAAAAAGCGTAGCCGTAGCCCAAAAAACGTAGCCATAGCCTAAGGCATCATTTTTTTTTCACTTTTGGCTACACTTTTCAAGTGTAACTGAATGGGTATTTTTCTTGTAGTGAAAATATCTACAACTTTTTGTATATGGGATGCTTATTGGACCCCAAATATCTACATGGATTAGCTCAAAAATATTTCTAGTTTTTGTTGTGCTCAAAGAAAAAGAAGTTCTTTTGTGCTTGACAAAGTGACAACTATCACATGGAGACATAATCATTACTTTATTAATTTTTGTGTGTAGTAAATTGAAATACAACTGTGCAATATTGTGTAAAGTAGAAAAAAGAACATGACCTAATCTATTATGCCATAAGATGGAAGAGTCATTGGGTGTGTTTGTGTTTGAATGAGTAGTGAGATGTATGCTATGATGCTGTGCAGTGTCTAATGTATTTGCTTGGAGTGCATACAGTCTTTTATTGAGTTCAGCTACTTAATCCTCTTCATTGTATGGTACGGTAATCCTGTATCTCACAGTCAAATTGGTTAAAAACGAATTGACAGTCAATACAAGCTATAAGTTTTGACACTGAAATCAGGTTTAATGCAAAAGAAGGTAAGTAAAGAACATTTGTGAGGTACAAGTGTTCAAAAAATTTTACTGTGCCAGATATTGAAGCAATGACCACGCATTTATTAGGTAATTTGACTCTTATTGGATGTATGGCTTTATATGTGTGGAATACAGCAATGTGATGAGTGACATGAATTGTGACACCTGTGTCAATGACCTAGGAACCAGTGTAATGTGATGAATTAAGAGTGTATTCCATAGAATTGCCTTCAGAAGGATATTGGACTTCTATGGCATGCGAGACTTGATTCACAGTATGGGAAGTTGTTGAGGAATTTTATTGTAGGAGAGCTAATAGGGCTTGCTTTTGATCTTGAGTAAAGAAGGTTGATGAACTATCACCATCTTTCTAATAGAGCTCAATAATATCATCATGCTCATCATCATGTGCAGCAGCTGTGAAATTCTTGATGGTATGGGCTGTTCTGGCTTTAAAGTGTGGAGGGAAGCCATGTTTCTTGTAGCATTGATCAACTAGATGTCCTTCCCTACCATAAAAAAAACATTGTTTGCTTTGTCCTCATCCTCCATAACTTCAGCCGCTGCTACCGCGCCATTTCTGCCTCGATTCCTGCCTTGGAAAGAATTAGTTCCAGTGAAGTTGTGAACCACATTCACCAACTATTTGGATTCTTCCAAATCAGTCCTAAGAAATTGCCTTTCCTGTTGCATAAGCAATGAAAGAGTGGTGTCAATCGATGGCAATGGCTGCATTAGCATGATGCTTGATCGAACAGTTGAATATTGCTTGTTTAAGCCACGAAGGAATCGAACAACAAATGTGGCGTCTCTGTATTCTTGAGTTGTGGATGCATATGGATAATTAGGGCCACAAACAAATAAAGGTATGGGTTGAAAAATTTCTAGTTCCTCCCATATTTCTCGCAGCTTTGTGAAATAAGATGTAAGTTCAAGATCACCCTGTCTAAATGAGAAGAGGTATTCTTTGAGCTCAGCAATGCAAAACACACCTCCTTGATAGAAGCGCTTTTTGAGTTCTTCCAAAATGCTATAAGCGACACAATTCCAAATGACGTTGTTGCATATGTCTGGGCTGAGAGAGAGGTGGAGCCAAGAGACTACAAGTGTATTGCGAGTACTAGTTTTCGAAAGTGCATCAAAGACTCTTTTAATTAGTTAAAATAACAAAAAAATATGAAAAAATAACTTTGAAAATAAAATGACTGAAAGTGAAAGAAATGGCATTTAATTTAAAGAAAGCAAGAAATTGCCTTAGATAAAATCGAAGGACTTTAAATTCAAACAACAAGGTACAGAATCTTAAAAGTAGAATGAAAACATAAACTTGCTGAAAAATAAACTTGCAGGAAAAGAAAGATTACAAGAAATTTAAAGTAAATATAAAAAACATAGAAGGAACCCTACAGAAAAGAAAATTTTTTGCAAACTTAGAAATTTGCTGGGGATATGAGTGTGCGAGAGTGTTTTCTAAAATGAGATTCCAACCTTTATTCCTTCCATTCTTCGTATATTTATAAGACTCTTCGATATCAAATTTTAAATACATTTCCCACATGCATCAATCTTTAGATAATCGTTTCTGTGCTTTGAATGATGTTAATAATTGACATCAATTATCTTCAATAAAATTTGTTTATCAACCTCATCTTCCTCATCGATAAATCCCTTTCAATGAGTCCTATATCCTTCAAAAAGTACTTATTGAGCTTTGATCTTGATACCTCAAAACTTATTTTATTTTTTACTAACAAATTGACTCCTTAGGATTAACGCGTCTATTCAAAATCAAATTGAAAATGAAGCGCTTAATCCTACTTAAAAGTTTCCCTCAAATACCATAATTAATCAATTAATTTGTACGAAGCTCATTAATTGTTCATGTCTCCAGAAATTTAATAATTATGCCCATTACAACACGTTTTTCCATTAATTACTGTTTCTCTCTCTTTTCCAGTTTCACCTTCTCAAAGAAGTTTTCTCTTTTCAATTTTGAAAAACAAATTACAATCTCGAAAAACTCTATTTACTTCTTCTTATTCGGCTTGGCAACATCTTCACAACAATTAACAATTTTAACTTTCTATCTTCTAGTTCTTCCATTTTTTCTCCTCTTTTTCCAGTAATCATTTCATCTTTAAACTTAACCTTCTTTCTTGATTTTATCTCTCTGTAATCAAAAGTCTCACCTAAAGCTCCAGAAACTTCATTAACCAAAGACAAAGGCAAAAAGGTCATGATTGAAACTTTTGTACAATCTGACTTGAATATTTTATCTCGAACTAGAGATATCATCATCAAAGACCCAGGTAACACCACAAATGACAAGAATATTCTCTTCCCCTTCACTGTTGAAGACAATACTTACTGCTTCATTAGCTCTATACACTCTTTAGAACAAGCTAAAAAAATTGTCCATCATTTTTCTAATGCTGAAGGGGAAGATCTACTCATTAAACAAGAACTTTTCATAGCACCCTTCACTGATGACAAAAAGCTTTTTCAAAATAACCCTAAGATTTTCTTCAAAAATGCCAACTTTTTTTCTTGGTATCAAAGGGTTGAATTTGTAAAAGGTGAAACCTGAAAGTTACAAGGTATTCATGATCTCCTTTGTCTCTTTCATTTTACACCTATTACGCATCATTGGATGATTGGTGCTGCCCTCTGTTTCTGGAATAGAACCACCAACATTTTTCACCTTACATGGGTATGATTGGCCCCACACTCTTTGATGTAGCTGCTATTACTGGACTACCAATGGGCAACCCTGTTGCCACATTTGAAATGAAACCAAGTCGGTAGTACAACATCATTGAGAAAAGCTCTTATGGGAAATTTATTAAACTCAATATGGGGAAAGAAAACACCCCTGTTACCGATGATGAGTGTGTAGCATTTTTGTATTATTGGTTAAATGTTATTATATTCTGTTCAAGAAGTGTCTCCATGCAAAAATTATTCATCCCCTTGGCTGCCTTGCTTCACGAGGGACACAAATTTAACTTGGCCAAATTACTCCTTGGCAATCTATATGATTGATGAATGGACTTTTGTGTGGTTTAGAATTTCTCAAATGAATTCTCGTTGCAAGTATAGTTTCTAAACCAACACTAATCCTTTCATACAAAAATTGTGTTTGTCATTAGTACAAACCCCTAAATTTATAAACCGAAGTATTAAACCTCGGGTCGTTCTCCCTAGGAATTGCAATAAAGTGTTTTGTTATTGGTTATGAGTTATATTTTGGGGTTTTTAATAAGAGACATGAAATGTAAATGGCAATGAATTAAACTAATAGATAAAAAGGTCTTGGCAAAGGTTGGTGGTCAAGGATCTCTATCCCTATCACTAACCACAACATGAGAATTGGCAAGGATCAACCCCAATAACTCATCCTCTAATAAAGGAAAGTCAAATGAGCTATGTCAATCCAAGACCATAAGTCCTAGTTCTCCACCAAATCAATTAGTGAGATCTAGCGTTAATGGCTCCCAATCGTCAATTACTTGGACATTAGTAACTCAAGAGTTCCTAAGTTACCTTCCCAAGCCAAGAGCATTAAAATCTACTCTAAAATCTAACCAAGCATTTCATCAAACACTTGGAAGGCATAAAAGGAAAGCATAGTAAAATTACAAGAAAAATAAATCTACTCAATTGCAAGGAATTAAACAACAACAAATCAAATCAACAATAAAGGAATATGAATCATAAATTGCATAAAAAGGAAAAGAAAAGAACAAAAGTACATCAACATAAAAGTAGAGAATTACAAGAATTAAATGCAAAACTAGAAAGAGGAAAGGTAGAAGAAGAAGAATTGCAAAAGGAAAAGTAAATCAAAGCATGAATTAAACCTAGATCTAAGAAATTCTAATCTAGATCTAAAACCTAATCCTAATCCTAGAGAGAAGTGAGAGCTTCTCTCTCTAAAACTACTCTAAACTAATCCTAATGAGTGTGAATGAGTCTAAGTGTTGATTCCCTTCAATCCTTGGTCCTTTAAATGCATTTTGGCGCCAAAGTTGGTTGCAAATTGGGCCCCACAGCTCCTCAAAATTGCTGGGCACGTTTTCTATTAAAATATTATGTGCGGCCACCGACGCGTATGTGTACAGTGCGCATACGCGTCCCTTGCGTTTTCGCGATCCACGCGTGCGCGTACGGTGCGCGTGTAGGTGGATGAAGATATCCAAATCTTTGGCTTTTTCATGTGTTCTCCACTTTGCATGCTTTCCTCTCCATTCCCTTGATCCATTCCTAGCCTTTTCAACCTGAAATCACTTAATAAACAAATCAAGGCATCTAGTGGAATCAAAGGTGAATTGAATTTAGCTAATTAAGGACCTAGAAAGCATGTTTTCACATCTAAGCACGAATAAGGAGACAACCATGAAACCATGCTATTTCATTGAATAAATGTGGGTAAAAGGTCATAAAGTCTCCTAAATTAGGCACAAGATAAACCCTACAAATGGGGTTTATCAACCTCCCCACACTTAAACCAAGCATGTCCTCATGCTTAAACCAAGAATGAAGTAAGGGATATGACATTTATTCAATGAAATCTGACTAAATGCAATCTACCTATATGCAACTATCTACATGAATGCAATTGCTTGGTCAAAAATAAATCAATTCCCAAGAGACATATATGCACAAGGGCTAAAGGACTAGCAAGTCTAATCCACAATTGAATTGAGCTATTAAATATTTTTACCAAATTGCATGAAGAATGATGATCATAGGTGAAAACATGTAATTGAGCATCAAACCCTCACCGAATGTGTTTGCACTCTATTCACTCATGTGTTTAGGATTGATTCACTCAATTCTCCCCTAATCATACTTTCCAAGATTTGTTTTTCTTCTAACAATCAACATTTATTTCATGCATGCATACAAGTATCATGAGGTCTTTTCTTTAGGTTGTACTGGGGCTAGGGTCAAGGTAGGATGCATATATGGTCAAGTGAGCTTGAAATTTGAATCTTTGATAAGCTTAGACTTCCCACCTAACCTATGACACTCTATACAATTCAAACTAACCTAACTACCCATTTTCTCACTTTTTCACATTCTCATGTATTCCTTTTCATTTCACAACACTTATGCATTGATCTTTATTGAACTTTACCTTGGGGCATTTTGTCCCCTTTTTATTTCTTTCTTTTTATTTGTTTCTTTCTTTTTCTATTTTGTTCTTTTCTTTTCTTTTCCATGCTCTTCTTTTTGTTTCTTTTTCTTTTTCTTTTATTTTTCTCATGTTTTTTCCAAACTATATACAGGAACATCAGTGTATAAGGTCTATACATTTTAATTAACACATGAGTATGTACTTAATTCCCAATATTTACAACAAAAATATAAAACTACCCTTTTATTCACCCAATGTCCCAAGTTTTTCCACACTTGAATGATACACACACTCACTACTAGCCTAAGCTAATCAAAAATCCAAATTAGGACTTTTATTATTTTTCGCTTAAAGGCTTGTAATATGCTAAAATTAGAATAAGTGGATTAATCATAGGCTCAAAGTTGGCTAACAATGAAAGATAAAAGGTAAGGCTATTTAGGTAAGTGAGCTAAATGAAATGATGGCCTCAATCATATAAATGCATGAATACACAAAATAATGGACATAAAGAATCAAACAAATCAAAGATTACAATCATAGAAAGAGAATAATGCACACAAGAAAGAAAATAAGTGGCTATATAATGTAACCACATGATGAGCGGATAATTTATACGCTTTTTGGCATTGTTTTTAGTATGTTTTTAGCATGTTTTAGTTAGTTTTTATTTAAAATTCACTTTTCTGGACTTTACTATGAGTTTGTGTATTTTTCTGTGATTTCAGGTATTTTCTGGCTGAAATTGAGGGACCTGAGCAAAAATTTGATTCAGAGGCTGAAAAGGACTGCAGATGCTGTTGGATTCTGACCTCCCTGCACTCGAAGTGGATTTTCTGGAGTTACAGAAGCCCAATTGTTGCGCTCTCAATTGCGTTGGAAAGTAGACATCCAGGGCTTTCCAACAATATATAATAGTCCATACTTTGCCTAAGATTGGATGGCCCAAACCGGCGTTCAAAGTCAGCATCTGAATTCCCGGCGTTAAACGCCGGAACTGGCACAAAAGTGGGAGTTAAACGCCCAAACTGGCACAAAAGCTGGCGTTTAACTCCAAGAGAAGTCTCTACATGAAAATGCTTCAATGCTCAGCCCAAGCACACATCAAGTGGGCCCGGAAGTGGATATTTACATCATTTACTCATTTCTGTAAACCCTAGGCTACTAGTTCTCTATAAATAAGACCTTTTTGCTATTGTATCTTTACCTCATGACACTTTACACGTTTCTTGTTGTGTTCTCTACGGCATGAGTCTCTAAACCCCATTGTTGGGGGTGAGAAGCTCTGCTGTTCTTCATGAATTAATGCAATTACTACTGTTTTCTATTCTATTACGCTTGCTTCCATTCTAAGATATCCATTCGCACTTCAACTTGATGAATGTAATGATCCGTGACACTCATCATCATTCTCACCTATGAACGCGTGCCTGACAACTACCTCCGTTCTATCTTAGATTGAATGCATATCTCTTAGCCTCATGATTCAAATCAGAGTCTTCGTGGTATAAGCTAGAATCATTGGCGGTCATTCCTGAGATCCAGAACGTCTAAACCTTGTCTGTGGTATTCTGAGTAGGATCTGGGAAGGGATGACTGTGACAAGCTTCAAACTCGCGAGTGTGGGGCGTAGTGACAGACGCAAAAGGATCAATGGATCCTATTCCGAAATGATCGAGAACCGACAGATGATTAGCCGTGCGGTGACAGCGCATTTGGAACATTTTGAGAGGACATTCTAAGTTTAGTGTCATTTTGTTGTTTTTCTCTTTCTGCATTAAAATTCAAAAATAAAAAAAATATCCTTTCCTTATTTTATTCATAAATTTTTGAAATTTTGCATTAATTTAGTCAAAGATTTTTAAAATCATATCTTTTTTTTTAGTCAAGCCAATATTCTAATTTCAAAAATTGATCTTTTTAAATCTTTTTAATTTCTCCAATCATATCTTTTCAATCATATCTTTTTTTTAAATTGCAATCATATCTTCTCAATCATATCTTTTTCAAAATAATTTTTAATCATATCTTTTTAATTGCTAATTTCAAAATCTTTTTAATTCATCATTTAATTTAGTTTTCAATTTGCTTTGATTTTATTTTCTTTTAGTTTTCGAAATTTTATTTTATTTTCCTTTTATTTTATTTTATTATTTTTGGTCACTTTTAATTAAAAAAAATAATTCATATCAATTCCCTTTTCTCCATCATGGACCTAAGTGGAAGTGAGCAGTCCAGAAGGACTCTGGGGTCATATGCTAACCCCATTACAGCTGCATATGGGAGTAGCATCTGTATACCTCCCATCAAAGCAAGCAGCTTTGAGCTAAACCCTCAGCTCATTATCATGGTGTAGCAAAATTGCCAGTATTCCGGTCTTTCACAGGAAGAACCTACTGAGTTTCTGGCACAGTTCTTACAAATTGCTGACACAGTACGTGATAAAGAAGTAGATCAGGATGTCTACAGATTATTACTATTTCCATTTACTGTAAAAGATCAAGCTAAGAGGTGGTTAAATAACCAACCCACATCAAGCATAAAAACATGGAGACAGTTAACAGACAAATTCCTGAATCAATTTTACCCTCCAAAGAGGATGACACAGCTAAGACTGGATATCCAAGGCTTTAAACAAGAGGATCATAAATCCCTTTATAATGCCTGGGAGAGGTATAGAGGGGTGCTAAGAAAATGCCCCTCTGAAATGTTTTCAGAGTGGGTACAGTTAGACATCTTCTACTATGGGCTTACAGAAAAAGCTCAGATGTCCCTAGACCACTCAGCTGGTGGATCTATGCACATGAGAAAAACAATTGAAGAGGCTCAAGAACTCATAGATACAGTTGCTAGAAATCAACATCTGTACTCAAACAGTGAGTCCTCCATAAAAGAAGAGGCTATGGCAGTAACTACTGATCCCAATCCTCAAGACCAGATTGTTGAACTTAATCAGCAATTACTCCTTATGACAAAACAATTAGCAGAATTCAAAGAGATGCTCCAAGACACTAAAAATGCTAACAAGAATATAGAAGCACAATTGAATCAGACAAGACAGCAGCTATCTAAACAGATAACAGAAGAATGCCAAGCTGTCCAACTAAGGAGCGGGAAGACATTGAATAACCCAGCTCAAAGTAGCAAAAAGTCAAGAAAGGAACAAATGACAGAGGATGACCAAACCACTGCCCAAAATCCCTCTGAGGACATCAAGAGCCCAGAGAGGAATAACTCTGGCGTTCAAATGCCAGAAAATAGGGAAAAGTTGGCGTTAAACGCCCATCCAGCACCCAATACTAGCGTTCAAACGCCAATGAGGAATTAGACACCTGAGAGTGCTGATAGTAACCCCTCTAAGAAGGCTTCTCCAACCACCTCTGTAGGGAGTAAACCTGCAGCAACTAAGGTTGAAGAATATAAAGCCAAGATGCCTTATCCTCAGAAACTCCGCCAAGCGGAACAGGATAAACAATTTGCTCACTTTGCAGACTATCTCAGGACTCTTGAAATAAAGATTCCGTTTGCAGAGGCACTTGAGCAAATACCTTCTTATGCTAAGTTCATGAAAGAGATCTTAAGTCATAAGGAGGATTGGAGAGACACTGAAAAGGTGTTTCTCACTGAAGAATGCAGTGCAGTCATTTTGAAAAGCTTACCAGAGAAGCTTCAAGATCCAGGAAGCTTTATGATACCATGCACATTAGAGGGCGCTTGTACCAAGACAGCCCTATGTGACCTTGGAGCAAGTATCAACCTAATACCTGCATCCACTATCAGAAAGCTTGGGTTGACTGAAGAAGTCAAACCAACCCGGATATGTCTCCAACTTGCTGATGGCTCCATTAAATATCCATCAGGCATGATTGAGGACATAATTGTCAAGGTTGGGCTATTTGCCTTTCCCACTGACTTTGTAGTGCTGGAGATGGAGGAGCACAAGAGTGCAACTCTCATCCTAGGAAGACCTTTCCTAGCAACTGGACGAACTCTTATTGATGTACAAAAAGGGGAAGTAACCCTGAGAGTCAATGAGGATGAGTTCAAGTTGAATGCTGTCAAAGCTATGCAGCATCCAGACACATCAAATGACTGTATGAGCACTGATATTATTGACTCTTTGGTGGAAGAGATCAATATGACTGAGAGTCTCGAATCAGAGCTAGAAGATATCTTTAAAGATGTTCAGCCTGACCTGGAGGAACCAGAGGAAATAAAAGAACCTCTGAAAATTCCTTAGGAAGAGGATAAACCTCCTAAACCCGAGCTCAAGCCACTACCACCATCCTTGAAGTATGCATTTCTGGGAGAAGGTGACACTTTTCCAGTGATCATAAGCTCTGCTTTAAATTCACAGGAAGAGGAAGCACTGATTCAAGTGCTGAGGACACACAAGACAGCTCTTGGGTGGTCCATAAGTGATCTTAAGGGCATTAGCCCAGCAAGATGCATGCACAAAATCCTATTGGAAGATAATGCCAAGCCAGTGGTTCAACCACAGAGGCAGCTAAATCCAGCCATGAAGGAGGTGGTGCAGAAAGAGGTCACTAAGTTACTAGAGGCTGGGATTATTTATCCTATTTCTGATAGCAGTCCTTGGGCACAAAATTTCAAGCAAGGGAATAGAGGTGGATCAAGCCAAGGTAGAGGTAATTGAGAAATTACCACCACCTGCCAATGTTAAGGCAATCAGAAGCTTTCTGGGGCATGCAAGATTCTACAGAAGGTTTATAAAGGATTTTTCAAAAATTGAAAAACCTCTGAGTAACCTGCTAGCTGCTGACACACCATTTGTGTTTGACACAGAGTGTCTGCAGGCGTTTGAGGCCCTGAAAGCTAAACTGGTCACAACACCAGTCATCTCTGCACCAGACTGGACATTACCATTCGAATTAATGTGTGATGCCAGTGACCATGCCATTGGTGCAGTGTTGGGACAGAGGCACAACAAGCTTCTACACGTCATTTATTATGCTAGCCGTGTTCTAAATGACACACAGAAGAATTACACAACCATAGAAAAAGAGTTACTTGCAGTGGTTTATGCCATTGACAAGTTTAGATCTTATTTAGTAGGATCAAAAGTGATTGTGTATACTGACCATGCTGCTCTTAAATATCTACTCACAAAACAGGATTCAAAACCCAGGCTCATAAGATGGGTGTTGCTTCTGCAAGAGTTTGATATAGAAATAAGAGACAGAAAAGGGACAGAGAACCAGGTAGCTGATCACCTGTCCCGGATAGAACCAGTAGCTGGGGCGACCCTCCCTTCTACTGAGATCTCTGAGACCTTTCCGGATGAGCAACTCTTTTCCATTCAGGAAGCACCATGGTTTGCAGACATTGTAAACTATAAAGCTGTAAGGTTCATACCCCAGGAGTACAGCAGGGTGCAAAAGAAAAAACTAATTTCTGATGCAAAGTACTACTTGTGGGATGAACCATATCTCTTTAAGAGATGTGCAGACGGGATGATCCGCAGATGCGTCCCTAGAGAGGAGGCACAGAAGATCCTGTGGCATTGCCATGGATCCCAGTATGGAGGACATTTTGGAAGTGAGCGCACAGCCACTAAAGTTCTCCAATGTGGCTTCTACTGGCCTACTCTCTATAGAGATGCCCGAGAGTTTGTGCGTAACTGTGACAGTTGCCAAAGAGCTGGTAACTTGCCTCATGGTTACGCCATGCCTCAACAAGGGATCTTAGAGATTGAGTTGTTTGATGTATGGGGCATTGACTTCATGGGTCCTTTCCCACCATCATACTCAAACACTTACATTCTGGTGGCGGTAGACTACGTATCTAAATGGGTAGAAGCAATTGCCACACCCACTAATGATACCAAGACCGTGCTGAAATTCCTCCAGAAACACATCTTCAGCAGGTTCGGTGTTCCCAGAGTACTAATCAGTGATGGGGGCACTCATTTCTGCAATAAACAGCTGTCTTCTGCTATGGTCCGATATGGAATTAGCCACAAAGTAGCAACTCCATATCATCCACAGACAAATGGGCAGGCTGAAGTCTCTAACAGAGAACTAAAGAGAATCCTGGAACAGACTGTAATTGCCCGTAGAAAGGATTGGGCAAAAAGCTTGGATGATGCTCTGTGGGCATACAGAACAGCATTCAAGACTCCTATAGGAACCTCTCCATACCAGCTTGTGTATGGCAAGGCCTGTCATTTGCCCGTGGAACTGGAACATAAAGCCTACTGGGCAACCAGATTCCTAAACCTGGATGCTAAGTTAGCTGGTGAAAAAAGATTGCTCCAGCTAAATGAGCTAGAGGAATTCAGACTCAGTGCCTTTAAAAATGCCAAAATCTATAAGGAAAAGGCAAAGCAATGGAATGGCAAGAAGTTGTCATCCAGAGTCTTTGAGCCAGGACAAAAAGTCCTGCTGTTCAACTCTAGGCTTTGATTATTCCCTGGGAAATTAAAATCCCGGTGGAGGGGACTATATGTGATTACAGGTGTATCGCCATATGGATATGTTGAGCTTCAGGATATTGACTCTGACAAAAAGTTCATTGTTAATGGACAAAGAATCAAACACTATCTTGAAAGCAATTTTGAGCAAGAATGCTCAAAACTGAGGCTTGAATAAAGCTCAGTCAAGGTCTAGCTAAAGACATTAAAGAAGCGCTTATTGGGAGGCAACCCAATCTTTATTTATCTATGTTAAATTTCTATTTTCTATTGTTATTTTATGTTTTATGTAGGTTGATGATCATGTGAAGTCACAAAAACAATTGAAAAAGCAAAAACAGAATGAAAAATAGAAAGAAAAATAGCACACCCTGGAGGAAAAGCTTGCTGGCGTTTAAACGCCAGTAAGGGCAGCAATTGGGCGTTTAACGCCCAGTCTGGCACCATTCTGGGCGTTTAACGCCAGAAATGGGCACCAGACTGGCGTTTAACGCCAGGAATGGGCAAGGAGCTGGCGTTAAACGCCAGAAAAGGGCACCAGCCCGGCGTTTAACGCCAGGATTGGCAGAAAGGGCGTTTTTGCACGCCACTTGGTGCAGGGATGAGCTATCCTTGACACCTCAGGATCTGTGGACCCCACAGGATCCCCACCTACCCCGCCACTCTCTCTCTTCTTCATCCATTCACCAATCACCTCAATACCTCTTCCAAAAAAAAAATCCCTCACCTATCAAATCCCACCATTCTCTCCACCCCTATATAAACCCATCTTCACTCCTTCATTTTCACACAACCTAAACACTACTTTGCCCCTTGGCCGAACCACAAAGCCTCCTCCATCTCCTCCATTTTCTTCTTCTTCTACTCTTTTCTTTTTTCTTTTGCTCGAGGACGAGCAAACCTTCTAAGTTTGGTGTGGTAAAAGCATTGCTTTTTGTTTTTCCATAACCATTTATGGCACCAAAGGCCGGAGAAACCTCTAGAAAGAGAAAAGGGAAGGCAAAAGCTTCCACCTCCGAGTCATGGGAGATGGAGAGATTCCTCTCAAAGGTGCATCAAGACCACTTCTATGAAGTTGTGGCCAAGAAGAAGGTGATCCCTGAGGTCCCCTTCAAGATAAAAAAGGGTCAACTTTGATCAAAGGTTGGACCAAGTCCTCATAGACATCTGTGAAGAGGGCGCTCAATGGAAGAGTGATTCAAGAGGAAAGCCGGTTCAACTAAGAAGGCATGACCTCAAGCCCATCACCAAGAAAAGGATGGAGCAAATAAGAGAACCTCACCAAGAGCATGAGGAAATTCCTCATCATGAAATCCCTGAGATGCCTCAAGGGATGCACTTTCCTCCACAAAACTATTGGGAGCAAATCAATACCTCCCTAGGAGAATTGAGTTCCAACATGGGATAACTAGGGGTGGAGCACCAAGAACATTCCATCCTCCTCCATGAAATTAGAGAAGACCAAAGAATTATGAGAGAGGAGCAACAAAGGCAAGGAAGAGACATTGAGGAGCTCAAGAACACCATAAGATCTTCAAGAGGAAGAACAAACCGCCATCACTAAGGTGGACCCGTTCTTTAATTTCCTTGTTCTTTATTTTCCTGTTTTTCGAATTTTTATGCTTATGTTTATCTATGTTTGTGTCTTATTACATGATCATTAGTGTCTTAGTGTCTATGCCTTAAAGCTATGAATGTCCTATGAATCCATCATCTTTCTTAAATGAAAAATGTTTTTAATTGAAAAAGAAAAAGAAGTGCATGAATTTCAATTTTTAAAACAGTTTAATTATCTTGATGTGGTGGCAATGCTATTATTTTTCTGAATGAATGCTTGAACAGTGCATATTTTTGAATTTGATTATTTATGAATGTTAAAATTGTTGGCTCTTGAAAGAATGAAAGGAAAAAGAGAAATGTTATCTGATGATCTGAAAAATCATAAAATTGATTCTTGAAGTAAGAAAAAAGCAGTGAAAAGCTTGCAGAAAAAAAAAGATATATGCGAAAAAAAAAGCAAGCAGAAAAGCCAATACCCCTTTAAGCCAAAAGGCAAGGGTGATAAAAAGGATCCAAGGCTTTGAGCATCAGTGGATAGGAGGGCCCACAGGAATAAAATCCTGGCCTAAGCGGCTAAAACAAGCTGTCCCTAACCATGTGCTTGTGGTGTGAAGGTGTCAAGTGAAAACTTGAGACTGAGCGGTTAAAGTCGAGGTCCAAAGCAAAAA
>NC_029794.2:101254635-101259234 GCF_000816755.2 Arachis ipaensis
AAGACTCATAAAGTAGCTGTGTTCAAGAATCAACATACTTAACTAGGAGAGTCAGTAACACTATCTGGATTCTGAGTTCCTATAGATGCCAATCATTCTGAACTTCAAAGGATAAAGTGAGATGCCAAAACTGTTCAGAAGCAAAAAGCTAAATGCCCCGCTCATCTAATTAATACTGATCTTCATAGATGTTTTTGGAATTCATTGTATATTCTCTTATTTTTATCCTATTTTATTTTCAGTTGCTTGGGGACAAGCAACGATTTAAGTTTGGTGTTGTGATGAGTGGATAATTTATACGCTTTTTGGCATTGTTTTTAGTATGTTTTTAGCATGTTTTAGTTAGTTTTTATTATATTTTTATTAGTTTTTATTTAAAATTCACTTTTCTGGACTTTACTATGAGTTTGTGTGTTTTTCTATGATTTCAGGTATTTTCTGGCTGAAATTGAGGGACCTGAGCAAAAATCTGATTCAGAGGCTGAAAAGGACTGCAGATGCTGTTAGATTCTGACCTCCCTGCACTCAAAGTGGATTTTCTGGAGCTACAGAAACCCAATTGGCGCACTCTTAATTGCGTTGAAAAGTAGACATCCTAGGCTTTCCATCAATATATAATAGTTCATACTTTGCCCAAGATTTGATGGCCCAAACCGGCGTTCCAAGTCAGCTTAATAATTCTGGCGTTTAACGCCAGAACTGGCATAAAAGCTGGAGTTAAACGCCCAAACTGGCACAAAAGCTGACGTTTAACTCCAAGAAAAGTCTCTACACATGAAAACTTCAATGCTCAGCCCAAGTACACACCAAGTGGGCTCTGGAAGTGGATTTTTACACAAAACACCCTAGCTTACTCATTTGCTGTAACCCTAGGTCACTAGTTTACTATAAAAACTACTTTTAGTGATTCATCTTGGACCTCAGGACACTTTACATGTTTCATATTGTATTTTCTATGGCATGAGTCTCTAAACCCCATTGTTGGGGGTGAGGAGCTCTGCTGTTCTTCATGAATTAATGCAATTACTACTGTTTTCCATTCTATCACGCTTGCTTCTATTCTAAGATATTCATTCGCACTTCAACCTGATGAATGTGATGATCCGTGACACTCATCATTATTCTCACCTATGAACACGTGCCTGACAACCACCTCCGTTCTACCTTAGATTGAATGCATATCTCTTAGCCTCATGATTCAGATCAGAGTCTTCGTGGTATAAGCCAGAATTATTGGCGGCCATTCCTGAGATCCGGAACGTCTAAACCTTGTCTGTGGTATTCTGAGTAGGATCTAGGAAGGGATGACTGGGACGAGCTTCAAACTCGCGAGTGTTGGGCGTAGTGACAGACGCAAAAGGATCAATGGATCCTATTCCGACATGATCGAGAACCGACAGATGATTAGCCGTGCGGTGACAGCGCATTTGGAACATTTTCACTGAAAGGACGGGAAGTAGCCATTGACAACGGTGATGCCCAACATAAAGCTTGCCATGGAAGGAGCCTTGCGTGCATGAAGAAGAAGATAGTAGGAAAGCAGAGAATCAGAAGACAAAACATCTCCAAAGCCTCAACCTATTCTTCATTACTGCATAACAAGTATTTATTTCATGTTCTTTTACTTTTTACAATTAAATCTGAGAATTATTGATATCCTGACTAAGAGTTACAAGATAACCATAGCTTGCTTCAAGCCGATAATCTCCGTGGGATCAACCCTTACTCACGTAAGGTATTACTTGGATGACCCGGTGCACTTGCTGGTTAGTTGTGCGGAATTGCAAAAGTGTGATTGTGATTTCATGCACCAAGCCCAGAGAGGAATAATTCTGGCGCTCAAACGCCAGAAAAGGGTGAAGAGCTGGCGTTAAACGCCCAACCCATGCTCAGTTCTAGCGTTCAAACGCCACAAATAGGTAAGGAGTTGGCGTTAAACACCCAATGGAAGCTCAGTTCTGGCGTTCAAACGCCACAAATAGGTAAGGAGTTGGCGTCCAACGCCAATCCAGCTTCCAACCCTGGCATTCAAATGCCAGTGAGGGATCAGACACACACACGTGCTAATAACAACCCCTCTAAAAAGGCTTCTCCAACCACCTCTGTAGGAAATAAACCTGCAACAACCAAGGGAGGAATACAAAGCCAAGATACCTTATCCTCAAAAACTCCGCCAAGAGGAGCAGGATAAGCAATTTGCTCGCTTTGCAGACTATCTGCGGACTCTTGAAATAAAGATTCTGTTTGCAGAGGCACTTGAGCAAATACCATCTTATGCCAAGTTCGTGAAAGAGATCTTGAGTCATAAGAAAGATTGGAGAGAAACTGAAAGAGTTCTCCTCACTGAAGAATGTAGTGCAGTCATTCTAAAAAGCTTCCCAGAAAAGCTTAAAGATCCCGGGAGCTTTATGATACCATGCATATTAGAGGGTAATTGCACTAAGACAGCTTTATGTGATCTTGGGGCAAGCATCAACCTAATACCTGCATCCACTGTCAGAAAGCTTGGTTTAACTGAAGAAGTTAAACCAACCCGGATATGTCTCCAACTTGCTGATGGCTCCATTAAATACCCATCAGGCGTAATTGATGCGGGCAGAAATTGGCGAATTAAAAATTGTTAATTTATATACGTTGCAAGTATAGTTCTTAACTCGCCAGAAATCTGTCTATCAATTTAAAAAGGTGTCACAGAAAATTGAAATTAAAATACTAGGAGTATGAGTCCCAGGTTGTCTCCCAACGAGTTGCAGAAAAGTGTGCTATTTTATTAATCAGATGTTTTCAAAAAGGTTTGAGTTGAGTAAACAGGAAATTAAATTGGTGAATTTGAATAATGTAAATTAAAGCCTTGAGTAGGAGTTGATTAGTTGGAATCCCTATTATTGTTGGAATACTCTCAAGATTAATTGACAATTAAAGGTTGTCCTGTTTATTTATCCTTTACTAGGTAAGGGAAAGTCAAACAAGTTGGAATGCTACGTCTGTTCACAAGTTGCAATCCACTTAATTAAAAGGGATTGGTGTTAGTGACTAGAAGGCAATCCAACCATAAATCCAATTACAATCTTTCTTTTAAGCTTTCCAACTCAAGGGTTCCTTTCAATCAACTCCCCATCAAGTTAGGGAACTGCTCCCTCATTGTGAATGTAAAATTCATAGCATATGAAAAGGAATTAAAGAAAGACATTGTAAATAAAAATCAAAATAGTCAATTAAAAATAAAAGTGGTCCTTGTATTAAATAATCCTAAAAATATTCCAATGGTAAAATTAAACAAAGCAAAGAACATGGAAGAGTAAAGCCAAGTAAAGAAAATGAACTAGAATGACGAAGTCTTGATGAGGTAATAACTCTTCTCAGTGTTCCAATGCCAAAAAGTAAGAGAAAATTTAATCCTAAGAACTATGAATGTATGGAGAGAAAACCTAGAGGAGGAGTAAAACTAGATCTAAAACTAAAACTATGTAGAATGAATGCTGTTTTTGGTTTCTGCATGTTCTCTGGCTCTAGTCTGCTGTTCTAGGCCAAAAACTGGGTCAAAATAGGGTCCAAAATTGCCCCTAGCGAATTCTGCAAATTATGCAGATCGCGCATGTCACGCGATCACGTCATCCATGCGGACGCGTCATTCGCGTTTTTCCATGCCACGCGTTCGCGTCGTCCACGCCTCCGCGTCGCTTGTGCTTTTCCATTCCGCGCGGTCGCGTGAGCTATGCGGCCGCGTCACTTCTCGCTAGTTATCTCCTCAATTTCTTGTGTTCCTTCAATTTTTGCTAGCTTCCTTTCCAATCTCCAACTCATTCATGCCCTATAAAGCCTGAAACACTTAACACACAGATCACGGCATCGAATGGAATAAAAGAGAATTAAAATGCATAATTAAAAGTCTCTAGGAAGCAGTTTTCAATCATGTAATAATTTCAGGAAGGAAATATAAATACATGCCAAATTAATGAATAAGTGGGTAAAGATCATGATAAAATCACACAATTAAACACAATATAAACCATAAAATAGTGGTTTATCAACCTCCCCACACTTAAACATTAGCATGTCCTCATGCTTAATTGAAGGAGATAAAATAAATAAGTATGAACATGTAGAAACCCATGCAATGCAATGCAATCCTATATATTTGAATGCAACTATATGATTCTTGCCTACTTGATCAAAAGTAAATAGGCTCTTCAAAACAATTGCAAATCAAATTCCACTAATTCTATCATTATACAGTAAGACAGATAAAAGTGTAAGAAGATAGCTCATGAAAGCAGGGAACATGGAAATTCAAGCATTGAACCCTCACTGATGATGTATGTACGCTCTAATCTCTCTAATGTATAGGGTAATCACTCTATCCTTCTCTAATCATGCTCTCTAACTTTTGTTTTTCTCCTAACCAATCAACAACAGTTAATATACCAATGCAAATATCATGAGGTATTTTCAAGGTTGTAATGGGGCCAAGGTAGGGGTAGAGATACATATATGGTTAAGTGAGCTTATAAATTGAATCTTTAATTAACCCAAGCTTTAACCTAACCTATATATATTTAGTGTAACCTTAGAATTCATACCTAGCTACCCAGAATTCCC
>NC_029794.2:101259745-101285778 GCF_000816755.2 Arachis ipaensis
AAATAATTATGGTTAAATAATGTAACCATGCCTAAAGGCTTAAATCTTCACAGGTTATGTGTTCTTTAGCTCAAAAATCATGTTCCAAATACAACTTCAAGCAGATTTATCATAAATTTTTTTTTTTAAATTAGTGAAATTTTGTTCCAAAGATAGAGTCTTAGAAGAAACTTATTGTCTTTTCAATCAAGTAGAGCATGCATGCAACTAACCTATTACTATGCAATTTATCCTATTCTATAAAAGAAAGAAAATCTAACTAAAATATCCTAATTTATTGGTGCTAGGGAAGAGAAATTACCTCCGGAAGTCAGGTACTGACCGACCTCCCCACACTTAAGGCTTTGCACCGTCCTCGGTGCCATCTGTCAAGAACAGGGGTGGGCTGGTAGCAGCATCTCCACAGTCGGGACCATCATGGCTCCCTGTGCTAGTAAAGGAAGTGGAGTTAAACGCCCAAACTGGCACAAAAGCTAGCGTTTAACTCCAAGAGAAGTCTCTACACGAAAATGCTTCAATGCTCAGCCCAAACACACATCAAGTGGGCCCGAAAGTGGATATTTACGTCATTTACTCATTTCTGTAAACCCTAGGCTACTAGTTCTCTATAAATAAGACCTTTTTGCTATTGTATCTTTACCTCATGACACTTTACACGTTTTTTGTTGTGTTCTCTACGGCATGAGTCTCTAAACCCCATTGTTGGGGGTGAGGAGCTCTGCTGTTCTTCATGAATTAATGCAATTACTACTATTTTCCATTCTATTACGCTTGCTTCCATTCTAAGATATCCATTCCTGGAAGGAGTTTTGCGTGCATGAAGAAGAAGACAGTAGGAAAGTAGAGGTTCAGAAGACAAAGCATCTCCAAAGCCTCAACCTGTTCTTCATTACTGCATAACAAGTATTTATTTCATGTTCTTTTACTTTTTACAATCAAACCTGAGAATTACTGATATCCTAACTAAGAGTTACAAGATAACCATAGCTTGCTTCAAGCCGACAATCTCCGTGGGATCGGCCCTTACTCACGTAAGGTATTACTTGGACGACCCAGTGCACTTGCTGGTTAGTTGTGCGGAGTTACAAAGTGTGATTGTAATTTCATGCACCACCACACAATTAGGCTCAAGTCTCACTTGCTTGTGTTCTTAGCTCAAAAATTATGTTCCACGATATACATATAATTCAAGCAAGTTCTATGAAAAGTTTTCACTCAAATCAATTGAAGTGCCCTATAGAAAGTTTTCTCGAAAAATTCATTATTTTGACTAAGCTTATTGTGTATATGTATGCAAAAATAAGAAAATGCAAGTAAAAATCCTAAAAACCTAAAAATGAAATGCAAAAGTGTTGGGAGTTAGAAATTTGTCACCCAAAATCGCCGAACGGTCGGACGACCTCCCCACACTTAAAAGTTTGCACCGTCCTCGGTGCATTCGAAGATGAGCAAGGGGTACGGCGACTCTCCAGACTGCTACCTTCAGTTGGTAGATCAACCGGTTGCTGCGTGTTTTTTCTCCCGCTTCCATTTTTGCTTGTGGTGCATCAATCATGAAAAACAGAAAATAACACCATAAGATAGGATAATACAAAAGCAAGAAAGCATACATTGTTGGAATGAGGTACTAATCACTAGAATTGAGTGAATGAATTAGTGTGACATTAATGACAAATAAGTGTGTGAATTCTAAATTGCGCGGTTTAGAACACACATTAGCATAAAAAGCGATGTCACAAAAGAAGCATGCACTTCACTCATCCTAGTGTGCTTGAGATGCTTTAAGTAAACTTGTAAGGTAAAACAAGCATTAAAGAAACATGAGAGCATTCAAGCTATAAACATATGGATGTATATGATCGTGAAATACAATGCATTAAGGTAAATGCACACCATCCAATATCAAGAAATTACCAAATTGAGGGAAAGGATTGAAATTACATGGTGGCCAAATCATGCAATTCAAGAAGAGTTACAAGATCGAAGGCAATTCTCATCATTTGGTATTCTTAAAAGGTAAGTATGAAAAACTCAAAACCAAGTAGCAAAATATAACCTCAACAATAGAATCCAACAAAGATTATAAACATAATGATGTTAAGATAACATCCCTTTTTAATACTCAGCAGCAATTAATGGTAAACAAGAATAACAATCCAACACTGACAATGAAAAAGAGAAAAATAAAGGAAAATTAAACTAGCTAACTAATCAACTAACTAACTAACTAATTAACTAACTAACTAACTAACTAAAATAAATGGTTATCAATGGTGTTTTGGAGTGTTGGATGAGGGGTAGAAAAAGGGAAGAGGAAAGGACAAGGAAAGAAATGGAAAGAGGAGGAGAAAAGAAATGTAGTGAAGGAAGGACATCCGCGCGTACGCGCGCATGGAGCGCACGCGCGGATGATGGTGGAATGGACGCGACGCGTATGTGTACATGGTGCGTCCGTGTCGATGGCTTATTTCAAGAGTGGCGCGTACGCGTCATGTACGTGTACGCGCGAGTGGTTTTGTGCCATAGGCACAGTGCTAGCGCAGCGTTCACACAACTCTCGGGTTTTTGGCTTGGGGGTGGAATTTCTCAATCCACGCGTACGCGTACATGGCGCGTCCGCGTGGGTAGGCGAAAATGCTTGATGCATGCGTACGCGCGGATGGTGCTCTGTTTTTTTTTTGCACCAATCCAAGCATTCCAAACCTCCAAACAGCTACCAAAACACCCCAAAACCTTATTTAACATATTCTACTACCAAATATACTCAACTAACTAAACTAAACATGAAATTAAACTAATTTTGTTAATATGTACAAAAGAGAAAAATGAAAAAATTTTACCATGGTGGGGTGTCTCCCACCTAGAACTTTTGTTTATTGTCCTTAAGTTGGACTTATGGGGAGCCCCTCTCAAGGTGGCTTGTGCTTAAACTCATCTTAGAACATCCACCAATGCTTGAGTCTCCAATAAGCTCCATTCTTCAATTTTAATATCTTCAATATTTGATGGAGTTCTTCACAAACCATGGGCTCCCAAATTTGATTCTCCTTGTGCGATCCGGGATCCCACACTTTGTTTTGACACCCATCTTCAAATTGATCATCATGATTCCAATTGGGTGGTATGACCTTAGAATTCTCAAAGAAGCCCCCAAACAACTTCCTAGACCCTTGCAATTGGCTCCTACACCAACCATTACTATTCAACCTTGAATGTGCAACCACCATGAGCTTAGAATGATATTTCCAACTACTAACCATCTCCCTTTTGCTCTTAAAGCCACAAATATGTCTAAGTTGACCATCCATCTCAAGCAAACCATATTCAAGGGGAATAATAAAGCTCAAGTATAAGGAATTTACCCACTTGAATGGAAGAATGGATGGTGGTGGCTTGGGGAGAGGTATTTCCAATGTCCTTGCAAGCTCTACTCCCTTGTGTTTTTCCTTGATTGTCTCCACCTCTTCACAAACTTCTTCACTTTCAATCCTTTGTTCATCATTTTCATCCAACTCTTCTCCATCACTCAAATCATAAATGGGAGGAAGGGAAAAATCTACCTCCACATTGCTTTCCATCTCATTGGTAGAAAGTTCTTCAAATTCAAAGGATTCACCACCAAGAGGGTTGGATGCATGGTCTTCATCACTAAGGGAACTCAATTCTTGCTTCATTCCCTCCAAGTCTTCATATGGAATATGCCTTGGAGGTTGTGCACATTCCTCCTCAACATCAAATTCACTCTTCTTGGAGAGGTTCTCTTTAACTCTAGGTTCCCAAGGAGGTTCTGCATCCCCTAAGTCTTCAACCACTTCTTCCTCTTCTTCAATGATCATAGGCTCTTCCAATTGCTCTAATACAAAATAACTTCTCTCATTTTCCACCGGAGTTTCCAATCTCTCCTTCATGCTATGCTTTTCAATTAATTCTCCACATGTTATCATGGGAGTGTTTTGAGTGCTCAAGCATTGGGAGGCTAGAATGCTTACTACCTTGGTCAAGGTAGCCACAAATTCTAGTGTCTTCTTTTGTATTTCTCCTTGCCCTTGAAGTATAAGGCTAAGAATTTCATCCATTGAGGATTGGAGTGGGTAAAAGGGTTCATTGTCTTGGAGAAAGGGTTCATAATAGGAAGGTGGTTCTTCTTAGTAAGGGTATGGTAGTGTGTATTGAGGTGGTTCTTGGAAGTAGTGATCTTGGAGTGGTGGTTCCATGTATGGCTCATATGGTTCAAAAGTTGGTTGGTAGGATGGATATGGATTAGGATCATATGGAAGTGCTTGGCGAAAAGAGGCTTGTGAGTATGGTTGATGATTATGTTGAGGATGTGGCTCATAGGCATATGGTGGTGGTTCTTAAAAGTCCCAAGGGGATTCACCATAGCCATTGGATTGGTATGCATCATAGAATGGCTCTTCTTCATAGTGCATTGGTGGAGGTTGTTGCCATGAAGATTGATCATATGCATATGGCTCCTCCCACCTTTGGTTATCCCATCCTTGATACACATCCTCGTTGAAGCGCTCATTTCCTTCAACATAGTTGTAATCACACTCATAGCCAAAGTGAGAATTCATAATAGCAAGAGAAAATGAAAACAAAATCAAATAAGAAGCAAGAAAATTAAATCCTAAAACTAGCAAAAACTAACAAAGAAGCAAAAGGCAAACATATTCACAATATTCACATATATACAATAACCAATAACACAACACCATTGCAACTCCCCGGCAACGGCGCCATTTTGATGAATGGACTTTTGTGTGGTCTAGAATTTCTCAAATGAATTCTCGTTGCAAGTATAGTTTCTAAACCAACACTAATCTTTTCATACAAAAATTGTGTTTGTCATTAGTACAAACCCCTAAATTTATAAACCGAAGTATTGAACCTCGGGTCGTTCTCCCTAGGAATTGCAATAAAGTGTTTTATTATTGGTTATGAGTTATATTTTGGGGTTTTTGATAAGAGACATGAAATGTAAATGGCAATGAATTAAACTAATAGCTAAAAAGGTCTTGGCAAAGGTTGGTGGTCAAGGATCTCTATCCCTATCACTAACCACAACATGAGAATTGGCAAGGATCAACCCCATTAACTCATCCTCTAATAAAGGAAAGTCAAATGAGCTATGTCAATCCAAGACCATAAGTCCTAGTTCTCCACCAAATCAATTAGTGAGATCTAGCGTTAATGGCTCCCAATCGTCAATTACTTGGACATTAGTAACTCAAGAGTTTCTAAGTTACCTTCCCAAGCCAAGAGCATTAAAATCTACTCTAAAATCCAACCAAGCATTTCATCAAACACTTGGAAGGCATAAAAGGAAAGCATAGTAAAATTGCAAGAAAAGTAAATCTACACTACTCAATTGCAAGGAATTAAACAACAACAAATCAAATCAACAATAAAGGAACATGAATAATAAATTGCATAAAAAGGAAAAGGAAAGAACAAAAGTGCATCAACATAAAAGTAGATAATTACAAGAATTAAATGCAAACCTAGAAAGAGGAAAGGTAGAAGAAGAAGAATTGCAAAAGGAAAAGTAAATCAAAGCATGAATTAAACCTAGATCTAAGAAATTCTAATCTAGATCTAAAACCTAATCCTAATCCTAGAGAGAAGTGAGAGCTTCTCTCTCTAAAACTACTATAAACTAATCCTAATGAGTGTGAATGAGTCTAAGTGTTGATTCCCTTCAATTCTTGGTCTTTTAAATGCATTTTGGCGCCAAAGTTGGTTGCAAATTGGGCCCCACAGCTCCTCAAAATCGCTGGGCACGTTTTCTATTAAAATATCATGTGCGGCCACCGACGCGTACGCGTACAGTGCGCATACGCGTCCCTTGCGTTTTTGCGATCCACGCGTGCGCATACGGTGCGCGTGCGGGTGGATGAAGATATCCAAATCTTTGGCTTTTTCATGTGTTCTCCACTTTGCATGCTTTCCTCTCCGTTCCCTTGATCCATTCCTGGCCTTTTCAACCTGAAATCACTTAACAAACAAATCAAGGCATCTAGTAGAATCAAAGGTGAATTGAATTTAGCTAATTAAGGACCTAGAAAGCATGTTTTCACATCTAAGCACGAATAAGGAGACAACCATGAAACCATGCTATTTCATTGAATAAATGTGGGTAAAAGGTCATAAAGTCTCCTAAATTAGGCACAAGATAAAACCTACAAATGGGGTTTATCAACCTCCCCACACTTAAACCAAGCATGTCCTCATGCTTAAACCAAGAATGAAGTAAGGGATATGACATTTATTCAATGAAATCTGACTAAATGCAATCTACCTATATGCAACTATCTACATGAATCCAATTGCTTGGTCAAAAATAAATCAATTCCCAAGAGACATATATGCACAAGGGCTAAAGGACTAGCAAGTCTAATCCACAATTGAATTGAGCTATTAAATATTTTTACCAAATTGCATGAAGAATGATGATCATAGGTGAAAACATGTAATTGAGCATCAAACCCTCACCGGATGTGTTTGCACTCTATTCACTCATGTGTTTAGGATTGATTCACTCAATTCTCCCCTAATCATACTTTCCAAGATTTGTTTTTCTTCTAACAATCAACATTTATTTCATGCATGCATACAAGTACCATGAGGTCTTTTCTTTAGGTTGTACTGGGGCTAGGGTCAAGGTAGGATGCATATATGGTCAAGTGAGCTTGAAATTTGAATCTTTGATAAGCTTAGACTTCCCACCTAACCTATGACACTCTATACAATTCAAACTAACCTAACTACCCATTTTCTCACTTTTTCACATTCTCATGTATTCCTTTTCATTTCACAACACTTATGCATTGATCTTTATTGAACTTTACCTTGGGGCATTTTGTCCCCTTTTTATTTCTTTCTTTTTATTTGTTTCTTTCTTTTTCTATTTTGTTCTTTTCTTTTCTTTTCCATGCTCTTCTTTTTGTTTTTTTTTTGTTTTTCTTTTATTTTTCTCATGTTTTTTCCAAACTATATACAGGAACATCAATGCATAAGGTCTATACATTTTAATTAACACATGAGTATGTACCTAATTCTCAATATTTACAACAAAAATATAAAACTACCCTTTTATTCACCCAATGTCCCAAGTTTTTCCACACTTGAATGATACACACACTCACTACTAGCCTAAGCTAATCAAAGATCCAAATTAGGACTTTTATTATTTTTCGCTTAAAGGCTTGTAATATGCTAAAATTAGAATAAGTGGATTAATCATAGGCTCAAAGTTGGCTAACAATGAAAGATAAAAGGTAAGGCTATTTAGGTAAGTGAGCTAAATAAAATGATGGCCTCAATCATATAAATGCATGAATACACAAAATAATGGACATAAAGAATCAAACAAATCAAAGATTACAATCATAGAAAGAGAATAATGCACACAAGAAGGAAAATAAGTGGCTATATAATGTAACCACACAATTAGGCTCAAATCTCACTTGCTTGTGTTCTTAGCTCAAAAATTATGTTCCACGATATATATATAATTCAAGCAAGTTCTACGAAAAGTTTTCACTTAAATCAATTGAAGTGCCCTATTGAAAATTTTCTCAAAAAATTTCATTATTTTAACTAAGCTTATTGTGTATATGTATGCAAAAAGAAGAAAATACAAGTAAAAATCCTAAAAACCTAAAAATAAAATGCAAAAGTGTTGGGGGTTAAAAATTTGTCACCCAAAATCGCCGAATGGTCGGATGACCTCCCTACACTTAAAAGTTTGCACCGTCCTCGGTACATTCGAAGATGAGCAAGGGGTACGGCGACTCTCCGGACTGCTACCTTCAGCTGGTTGATCAACCGGTTGCTGCGTGTTTTTTCTTCCGCTTCCATTTTTGCTTGTGGTGCATCAATCATGAAAAATAGAAAATAACACCATAAGATAGGATAATACAAAAGAAAGGAAGCATACATTGTTGGAATGAGGTACTAATCACTAGAATTGAGTGAGTGAATTAGTGTGACATTAACGACAAATAAGTGTGTGAATTCTAAATTGCGCGGTTTAGAACACACATTAGCATAAAAAGCGATGTCACAAAAGAAGCATGCACTTCACTCATCCTAGTGTGCTTGAGATGCTTTAAGTAAACTTGTAAGGTAAAACAAGCATTAAAGAAGCATGAGATCATTCAAGCTATAAACATATGGATGCATATGATCGTGAAATACAATGCATTAAGGTAAATGCACACCATCCAATATCAAGAAATTGCCAAATCGAGGGAAAGGATTGAAATTACATGGTGGCCAAATCATGCAATTCAAGAAGAGTTACAAGCTCGAAGGCAATTCTCATCACTTGGTATTCTTAAAAGGTAAGCATGAAAGACTCAAAACCAAGTAGCAAAATATAACCTCAACAATAGAATCCAACAAAGATTATAAACATAATGATGTTAAGATAACATCCATTTTTAATACTCAGCAGCAATTAATCGTAAACAAGAATAACAATCCAACATTGACAATGAAAAAGAGAAAAATAAAGGAAAATTAAACTAGCTAACTAATCAACTAACTAACTAACTAATTAACTAACTAACTAATTAATTAAAATAAATGGTTATCCATGGTGTTTGGGAGTGTTGGATGAGGGGTAGAAGAAGGGAAGAGGAAAGGAGAAGGAAAGAAATGGAAAGAGGAGGAGAAAAGAAATGTAGTGAAGGAAGGACATCCGCGCGTACGCGTGCATGGCGCGCACGCGCGGATGATGGTGGAATGGACGCGACGCGTACGCGTACATGGCGCGTCCGTGTCGATGGCTTATTTCGAGAGTGGTACGTACGCGTCATGTACGTGTACGCACGAGTGGTTTTGTGCCAAAGGCACAGTGCTAGCACAGCGTTCGCACAACTCTTGGGTTTTTGGCTTGGGGGTGGAATTTCTCAATCCACGCGTACGCGTACATGGCGCGTCCGCGTGGGTAGGCAAAAATGCTTGATGCATGCGTACGCGTGGATGGTGCTCAGTTTTTTTTTTGCACCAATCCAAGCATTCCAAACAGCTACCAAAACACCCCAAAACCTTATTTAACATATTATACTACCAAATATACTCAACTAACTAAACTAAACATGAAATTAAACTAATTTTGTTAATATGTACAAAAGAGAAAAATGAAAAGATTTTACCATGGTGGGGTGTCTCCCACCTAGCACTTTTGTTTATTGTCCTTAAGTTGGACTTATGGGGAGCCCCTCTCAAGGTGGCTTGTGCTTAAACTCATCTTAGAACATCCACCAATGCTTGAGCCTCTAATAAGTTCCATTCTTCAATTTTAATATCTTCAAGCTTTGATGGAGTTCTTCACAAACCATGGGCTCCCAAATTTAATTCTCCTTGTGCGATCTGGGATCCCACACTTTGTTTTGACACCCATCTTCAAATTGATCATCATGATTCCAATTGGGTGGTATGACCTTAGAATTCTCAAAGAAGCCCCCAAACAACTTCCTAGACCCTTGCAATTGGCTCCTACACTAACCATTACTATTCAACCTTGAATGTGCAACCACCATGAGCTTAGAATGATATTTCCAACCACTAACCATCTCCCTTTTGCTCTTAAAGCCACAAATATGTAGTATAGTAGTGTAAAAACTAGGATTTCAAAAACTAGGATTTCAAAAGCGCAAACGTACTATCTTAAGGCATAAGAAACAGAAGTGATATAAACAAAGATAGTAGTATAGTAGTGTAATACCATAAGAAACTAGCCACGGTTCACGGAGTTTAAGCCGGCTAGCCAAATACAGATGTACAGAACCAGACAGTTTAAAAACAGCTTATACAAGTTTTTCTCTTATAATACAAGCCTCTAGGCGAATACAAAATACAAAAAGAGAGATGTATAAACAAACTAAGCCAAAAGACTCCAAAAGAATCCAGGATCCTCCGCCCCTGTCACCATCCAAAGCAACTCACCTTGGTTGAGCATCTCATAATTGCTCATTGCTTGATAATTGCACGCCAAGTGTTCGAGGAAATGCACGAATGCCATTTTGGTTTATTCTAGTCATATATCTTCAATTTGGTGCTTCCTCCTCATTCACTTGCTCTCTTCTAAGTGCATTGAACCCACTTTGCTTTATGCTTGCTAATTAGATACTCATTGAACATGACTTGCTCTTTGTTTTGGATGCTTGAGATTATTCTTCTCATGCCATATTGCATGCCTTCCTCCCTCTTGCATCCCATGCCAAGTGTTGTGACCCATGTCTCTATGATTACTTTGTTGCAATATTTCTTTTGGGCACTATCTTTCACTTGTATGTTTTTGTTGAGATGATTTTTTGGGTTTAATGCTTTCCTTTTTTCCCTTCCTTTTTTAGGATGGCTACCAAGAAAGGCAAGGAGAAAGCTTCAAGGAAACCGGCCGCAAAGCGGGCACCCCAAAGGTCAAACACTAAGGCACACTCTTCATTAGGGGCCAAACCCCTATCTAAGAAGGCGAAGGCACCCGCTCCTATTGATGAGAATGAGAAGAGTAAACCGACAAAGGATTCTTCAAGGTTCCCCAACCGCTTCTGTGAACTTGTGTTCCCCACCATGGTTGAGAGAAACTACCATGCTGAGCATCTACTCGCTCCGCCGGACAAGGTTGCTCTTTGCATTCTACCCCGCATTGAACGGCGAGTATGGGAGTTTCTTCTGAGAAAACCACAAGAGGTCAACCTCTCATGGGTGGTAGAATTCTACACTAACTACCATCTTCCCTCTCTTCAATCGGTATACGTGCGCCGGAAGCAAGTCTTAGTTTCAGAAGAGGCTATTCAGCACGTGCTTAATGTCTTACCGGTACCAAGTGACATGGATGGCTACCAAGAGGTCTTACGTCAGCGAGAAAAGTTTCGGTTTGATTGGGACTCGATCCTCCGAGTCATTGCTGAACCAGAGGCATTTTGGATCCATGGTCGACTCAGGATGAGGCCCAAGTGCATTGATGCACGTTTTCTCACTGTAGAAGCTAGAGCTTGGGACCATATCCTATCCCATTATATGCTACCTAGCACCCACAAGTCGTCCTTCACGGCGGATCTCGCTTTGCTTGTTTGGTATGTTCTCACGGAGAGACCGGTGAACATTCCGCCTCTTGTTAAGCAAGCGATGGGTCAAGTCCACGCCCGTGGTAATTTGCCATTTCTAGCATTGGTATCTGATTTAGTTGATGCTGCGGGTGTTCCTTGGGAAGACATGGATACAAAGGCTATAATTTCGGCTAAGGGCGATATGGTCCCAAGCAGAAAATACTTACATCTTCCCATGAACAACCCAAGCCTTGACATAGCCTTTCCATCTACTATTCCTTCCACCTCATCGTCACCACCACCACAAAGATCCACCCATCAAAGGATAGAAGATCTACACCAGAAGATTGATAGATATGAGTGGCACAACTAACGCCGATACACATACATCAAGAAGCTTCTGCGTTGTGTTACCCCTAGCATGGAAGAACCCGAGATATTCACATCCACCTCAAACCCAAGTGATGGGAGCTCTAATGAAGGGGATAGTGAAGGTTCCGGTCCCGACCGTCCTTTGCTCATTGTTGGTAGCACGGAGGACCGTGCTAAATTCTAAGTGTGGGGAGGTCATTTGACCGATCTCCATGAGTAACAATCTCTTCCTTTCAATACCCATGGATTTATCTTTTGCTTAGTAGTTAGTACATTGCATGTGTAGTTAGTCTTGCTTGTAAATACTCCTTGCATGATAGTTAGCTCCTATAGAGTTACTTGGTCAAAATAATGACTTCTTCCCCAAGAAACTGTAATTTCTGGGTACCCTACCAATTTTGAAAAATTTTTTGCGGTAAACTTCCTTCGAGAATGTATTTTGGAACATAGTGATTGAGCTAAGAACACAAGCATGCGAGTTTTGAGCCTATTGTATGGTTATATCTTCTAACCACTATTTTCCATTCTTGTGCGCATTATTCTTCCTCTATGATTGTAATCCTCGCTTTGTCTGATTCTATATGTCCATTACTTTGTGTGTGAATGCATTTACATGATTGAGGCCATCATTTCAATAGTCACTTTTTCCAAACGGCCTTAACCCTTTTATCTACCATTGCTAACCAATTTTGAGCCCATGATAAACCCTTTTTGTTCTAAATAGAGCACATCAACAACCCTAAGTGAAAAATAATGAATGTCCCTAGATTTGGATCCTTGATTAGCTTAGGTAAGTAGAGGTGTGTATCATTCAATGGGAGGGTGTACTTGGGAACTTGGGTAGATGTAAAGGTATGTATTTGTAATTGTAATTGAAAACTCTGGGATTTGGGAACATACTCATGTATTGAATGATTGAACAATATGCATTGAAACTTTTGTACATGAAACCCCAAGAAAAAGGATACCAAAAAAAAATTTTATGTGTATCTATATGAGTATGTAAGAAAAAGAAATAAAAAAAATACATACATAGAAGAAACAAAAATAGAAAAAAAAGAGAAAGCAATGAAAGGAGACAAAAATGCCCCAAGACAAAGTAATAATAACAATGCATATGGGATGTGAATTGAAGAGAATGCATGGGTATGCAAAAAGTGAAACCCATGGGTAGCTAGGTATTGTATTATAGTTGTATAGGTTGTTCTATGTGTCTAGTGGGATCTTAGGTTAATTAAGGATTCAAATTTTAAAGCTCACTTGACCTTATACATCCTTACCTTCACCCTAGCCCCATTACAACTCATGAATAAGACCTCATGATACTTGTAAGCATGCATTAAGTAATTGTTGATTGTTAGATGAAAGACAAATCTTGGAAGGCATGATTAGGAGAGGATTGAGTGATGAACTCGATACACTCGAGCGAATAGAGCGGATACACTTCTGGTGAAGGTTCGATGCTCAACTCCTTGTTCCTGGCTTTCACAAGCATTCATCTAGCAAGTTATATGCACTCCATAGTAATGTTCAAATTGGTAGGATTTGTGAACTACATATCATTTTCACCCCATATGCTCATATGTGTTCTTGGAGGATAGATTTACCCTTGACTAAGTAGGTAGATGATTTTACATTAGTTGCATGCATTCATTTAGGAAATTTGCATTTCATAAATCCTTTCTTACCATGATCTTTGGTCTTTTTATTTTAAGCATGAGGACATGCTTGGTTTAAGTGTGGGGATATTTGATAAACTCCAATTTTGTGGTTTATATTATATAGAATTTGGGAAATTTTGTCAATATTTTTCACACTTATTCACAAGAAATGCATGGTTTTGTGTTCTCTTCCTAATATTACTCCATGATGGAAAAATGCTTCTTTTGCCTTAAAATTGCTATATTTTGATCCTCTTTTATTACCATTTGATGTCGTGACGTGTTTGTTGAGTAATTTCAGAATTTATAGGGCAAGAATGGCCTAGAAGAGAGAAAGAAAGCATGCACAAGACGAAGGAACATGAAGATTTGGATTTTGGAAACTTCAGCATGGGCACGCACGCGCACCTTGCGCGCACGCATGGATGAGGACAACTGGAAGCGGCGCACAAAGATGGACACATCCGTGCAGATTAGGAAAATCCACACCGGCGCGCACGCGTACAGGGTGCGCACGCGTGGATCACAAAAGCAATCGGCGAGCACGCACGTATGGCGCGTACGCACGGCAAGCTGCACGTGACCTCATTAAAGGAAATCATGCTTGGCAATTTCTGAGGCTCATCAGGCCCAAATTCAAGCTGGTTCTGCATGGAAAAGACCCCAGGATGCTAGAGGAAAAGGGGGGATCAATCATTTTACACTTAGACACAATTTTTAGCTAGTTTTTGTTCTTGTTCTTCTAGAGAGAGAAACCCTTGTTCCTCTATAGATCTAGCTTTAATTTGATCTTTCCTTGTTGAATTCTGAATTGGATCTTGTTAATTACTAGTTTTAATTGCTTAATTTAAATTTTCTAGTATAATTTTGTTTAGATCTTGTGTTAGTTTATGATTTCTTGTCAATTGTCATTTTATACCCATTTCATGAATCTTGCGAATCTTGAATTACTAATGTTACATTGATGATTTCCATGATTAATTGTGTTGTTTGAGTGATTGTATGTTGATAATTGTTAGTGGGTACTTGTTAGTTCCAATTTAATTGCAATTTGAATATGTCTTTTATTAATACTTACCATGTGTTTGACGAAATGTTTCCTTTGATTATGGAGTAGTTCTCTTTACTCTTGGCCTAGGCTAAGGGAATTGGGTAAACTTGAGTCATTGGCTCTAATGGATTTGATGATTTGGGAATCCTTAGTGGTCAATTTGATAGCCATTGACACTAGCCTACTACTAAGTTAATTAGTAGTTAGGTTGGACTTTATGGGTTGATGTTGACTAAATCATTTAATATACTTCAAGTATAGAAGTAAACTTAATGAGTTTGGTTCCTCATAATTGTCAAGATATGGTTATTAGACGAGGATAGTGACCTCAATTCCCGTGTCTAGCCAAGAGTTGCTTTTATCATTCATATTTGAAAACCCAAAAATCCTAATTGCTTTGTCTCAGTTATAGTTATTTGTTTAGTTTTAGAGTAGAATTATATTGGAAGTTATCTTACTAGTTTGGAATTGCTCACTTCTTGCTTTAGTTGTTTGAATTAGTTTCTTGCATTTCAAGATTACTTGCTTATTAAGATTCCTAGTTTAATTTCTTGTTCATGACTTGCAACCCCAGAATTCTAACCAATGTTGATGCACATGTTTGCCCATTCCTTGTGAGACGACTCGAGGTTTGAATACTTTGGTTACTTTTATTGGGGTTGAACTTGTGACAACCAATTCCTTCTAAATTTGATTTGCGGATTATTTGTCGGTTGAGGACTATACTTGCAACACGAAAAATCTTGTGAAATTTCTTATCGACGGTATCCGTGAGAAATCACCCCCCCGTTAGTCAAAGTTGTTGACCACTAACGGCAGAAGTCTACGTGGTCGTTAAGTTGCTGACATGGCCTTAACATTGCCACGTGTTGCCAATCGGACTAATAGGTCCCCAAATTGAAGCACAAAAGCGATGTCATAGCCATTGACAAAACTTCAACAAAAGGAATCTTCCATCATCGTATATCCTATTTTGAAACACAACTTCAACAAAAGCAACCTCCATCACTGTAAACACAGCCATTGATATAACAGAAAAAATTTCAGTTTTCAAAGTTTGAACCCTTATATCAATGGCTACAATGGGAATCACTTCGTCCATGAATCGTCTACGAGGGGGAAGTCAATCTACTGAGAAAAGAAGTGTTGGAGGTTCCGCTAGTGTGGGTAGAAATCGCAGTAAAAAAGCATACCACCCGAAGTGCAAGTGTGGCTCGTATGCCATACTCTCTAGATCTCGTACAATAAAAAATCTAAATAGGTTGTTCTTTAGTTGTCGTTACTATAAGGTATTTTATCAACATGATTTAGTTGTAGTTGAGTTTTATTGGACATTAAATTAAAAGAATGATGTCATCGATTTGTTTATTGTTGTTGCAGGATAAAACTATCCTACTGTGATTTTTTTACTTCATTTGATACTATTTTCAACCATTTGGTAGATGATGCAGTTGAAGATGGTGGCTTAGAGGATAGAGTGAATCAATTGGAGAAATTGGTAATGAAAAGAGAAAAGAAGTGAAATTCTATTGCCAACAAGGGGCATATGAGCAGATACTTGAGTTTTTTAGTGATGCAATTTTTGGTGTACTTTTAGTTGTTGCTGTTGTACACATTTAAAAATATGATATCTCACAAGTGCAATTGGTTGTGTACTTCTGTTATATTGTATGCTTAAGCTTATATATTTATGCAACCAATTAGTTATATAATGGGTAGATTATACATAATCACAACCATGTCATATTTTTTTAGAAATTAAAAAGCAACCAAATAGAGGCATGCCTCCTCCAAATCAACCCAACATAATATACCACCCTAAGAAAAGTAAAATAGCATAATCACAATTGTCAAAATATTAAATTAACTAAAATATTATACATATGAAGGTTTGTTTTCTTCTTCAACAAAGTGAGTAGCAAATATAGCATAAGTACCATTACTAAAATACCATATTGATAAACACAAAAATAAGAAGGTCTCTTTCCTTCACAAATAAAAAATATATCATAAAAAACATAATTCCATAAGTAGATGAAATTCATATAATACTTTAAACTACATAGTTTTAAATTGTTTTTCATTTATTCTTCGATGAATTGAGGTCTGGTGTTGGTATCATGTGGAAGAACCTTGAGGTACTCGTAGTTACTAAAGTCTCATCAATGACCCTATGGTGAGCTCTGGTTGTATTTGGGGCAGCAATAGAAGAATCTTGAGGCCTCAGAATAGGTTGTTTTGGTCTCGGAGGCTTAAAACCATCCTGTTGTGAAAAAATTAATGCAATTAGGAGAATTATCAAAACATAATAACTAAAATTGTCAAAACAAGCATGTGTGGATTACCATTGTAGGATTATGTGACGTGTTTGACCCTGAGATTTGCACAAATGCATTTATTACACAAACATTAGATATGTCATTCTGCCATTAATAATTTTCAGACAAGTCAGTCCCTTTAAGTAACTATTACAAGACAAATATGTCCCTAAAGATCACAATTATTAGTCAGAAAGGTCCTTACAAATTCATATCGTTAGATAATGTGGTCCCCAATAATAATTTATCTAACATCTTTCATAGCTATTCCAGAATCGGATTCATAAAAATATCTGTATGTTAGGAGCTGATTGAGATATTTGCACCACATCTTGCTATTGGTTAGGTGTGCCACTATTTGTTGATTGTTACTTTCCTTTGTACTTACACTACCACATTTTTTATCTATTGCAACATATTTTCAAGACAACACTTTAAAAGAGTTGCCTAAAATAAAAATAGACAATACTTTATACTAATTGCTGGTAAATAGAGCTATTACAACATATTTTTAACCAACATATTATAAATGATGTCTTAGATAAATTAAAAGACACTTAACAAGCGTTGCTTTATCAAATATAGAAAGACAATTATTATAAAGTCAATAGGTTACATTTTATAAGTATTGTCTTTAAATTTATTTTAAACTTTACCTCCTAAGTGTTGCCTAAAATTTTTAATACCTCTCTTAGAAATAAATCTTATAATTAGTATAGCTTTGCTTTCTAGTTTCTAGTTTTCCATCGATTTTGAAATAAAACAAATTCAACTTAACAGGAAACAATAGAAGTATTTCTCAAATGAGAACGAGCAAGGAAAAGGGCTAGGTTTAGGGTTCTACATTGTGCTGGAAAAAGTGAGCACGACGATGGGGAGAGACACGGAGAATGACGAAGAGAACGAGAGAAAGGGAGATTCGCCATCGAAGGAGGAAGAAGAGAAAGATGGAGAAGGCGACAATGGAGAGAGAAGTCGCCACTGCTGCTTCTTGCACCTCTAGAGCTATCTCTGCCTTGCGCTGCTGTTGCTGCTTCTACCTTGTGCTGCCGGATCTGCCGCTGCTGTAATCTCTCTTCTCTGCCTTGCGCTACCTGAGCCGTCTCTGGTCGTCATTGGCTCGTCAATGCCTCACATCCTCGCTGCTCTGCTTGAGCCGTCTCTGCTGTAATCCTCACTGCTCGCTGTAATCATGTCTCAGGTTAGGGTTTTTTCTCCTCCGTAATCTTAGAAAGCTAATTCTATTCTCAGATTGGGGAAATTGAGGAATGTGTTTAGGGTGTATATATGTTCTTTGAGAGGGTCAAGTGTATGTGCTTTTTGAATATGCTTTTTGAGTCGCTAGCATATAATGCTATGCTTTGAGGTTTGAGGCCTAAACATATTCAGAAACAACTGTATGTACTATGTATTTTTCCTTTTCTTTCTATTTTCACTTTCATAATCATGATGTGCGTCTTTTCTGAGTTTTTTGTGCTGAATTTTCAGTGTTTTTCCTAGCTTGTGGTTAGTACGGGCAACCGCAGAAGCTTTCAGAGTTGCTGATGCTTCTGCCAAGGTTTTTTTTCTTCTGATGGAAAATAATGAGGAGATTCTTCTATTTTGCACACAGATTCTCCATTTCTAGGCTCAGTGGTATTAATTTCTTAAATTCAAGCTAAGTGATATACATAATGGTCTAATTTTTTTGGCAATGAACTTAATTGAACATGACTTGCATAAAAAATGTATTGCTTTTCTAATGTAACAGTATAGCTTTAAGATAATATTGTTATAGTGAAGAGATTTTATGCATCTCAATAATAAAAACTAAACTTCGTTGATATATGTGCAGGTTACTTGTGGTAGTAGCTGAGGTAATAAGCGGATACATTATCCTTTGCCTTCCTTTCTTATATGTTTTAATGTTTGCATTGTTTGACCACATGCTCTGGAACCAAAGTTTTCTACTTATGATCCTTGATATAGTAATATACTAACTAACTAAATGTCAAGTTTCACCTTTTAGTGATTTCAAGAGACAATAATTTGCTATATTTATAGAGGTCTATATTGTGTCAAGTTATTTTCAATTTAATGTATACAATGATTAACAGTAAATGGAAAAATGAATAAAGTTCTATATGTATATGTAGGTCTATATTGTATATATGGGGAAAAAAAGAAGAATAATTGGGATGAAGTCTCCACACAATCATTGCATCATTCCATGCTACTAGAGGTTCATGAGAGATTATATAAACTTATGTACCTATTAATTGTTAACAAATTTGCTTTTATTATGCAATATATTGGCATAAAAAACTATTTTCTTGTAACCATTAAAGATGTTTGATATTTAAGTTAACTTGAACTTGGTAATGATTAAAAAAGTGCAGTTGTGAATGAAATTGTGCCACTTTTAAAAGCAAGTTTTACTTTCATGATTTTTCTTCATCTAATTTATTCACTTATTTTTATATGCATATTTAAAATTGGTCTAAATTATTAGAGTTAATTAGTGGGTTAAAGAATGATGAGCGGATAATTTATACGCTTTTTGGCATTGTTTTTAGGTAGTTTTCAGTATGTTTTAGTTAATTTTTACTATATTTTTATTAGTTTTTATGCAAAAATCACATTTCTGGACTTTACTATGAGTTTGTGTATTTTTCTATGAGTTCAGGTATTTTCTGACTGAAATTGAGGGACCTGAGCAAAAATCTGATTCAGAGGCTGAAAAAGGACTGCAGATGCTGTTGGATTCTGACCTCCCTGCACTCGAAATGGATTTTCTGGAGCTACAAAAACCCAATTGACACGTTCTTAATTGCGTTGAAAAGTAGACATCCAGGGCTTTCCAACAATATATAGTAGTTCATACTTTACCCGAGTTTTGACGACGCAAACTGGCGTTCAAACGCTAACTTCCTACCCTATTCTGAAGTTAAATGCCAGAAACAGGTTACAACCTGGCGTTTAACTCCAAGAGAAGCCTCTACACGTGTAAAGCTCAATGCTCAGCTCAAGCACACACCAAGTGGGCCCCAGAAGTAGATTTCTGCACTATCTGCACTTAGTTACTTATTTTCTGTAACCCTAGCTACTAGTTTAGTATAAAAAATACTTTTAGAGATTTATTTTACATCTGATGATATTTTACACGTTTCATATTGTATTTTTGACGGCATGAGTCTCAGCCTCATGGTTGGGGTGAGGAGCTCTGCTGTGTTTCGATAAATTAATGCAATTACTACTATTTTTCATTCAATCACGCTTGTTTCTATTCTAAGATATTCACTCGCACTTCACCCTGATGAATGTGATGATCCGTGACACTCATCATCATTCTCACCTATGAACGCGTGCCTGACAACCACCTCCGTTCTATCTGTACTAGCTTGAGTGTGTATCTCTTAGCCTCCTGGTCCATGATCAGAGTCTTCGTGGTATAGGCTAGAATTATTGGCGGCCATTCCTGAGATCCGGAAAGTCTAAACCTTGTCTGTGGTATTCTGAGTAGGATCTGGGAAGGGATGAATGTGACGAGCTTCAAAATCGTGAGTGTTGGGCGTAGTGACAACCGTAAAGAATCAATAGATTCTATTCCAACATGAGTGAGAACCGACAAATGATTAGCCGTGCGGTGACAGCGCACTTGGACCATTTTCACTGAGAGAACGGATGGTAGCCATTGACAACAGTGATCCACCAACATAAAGCTTGCCATGGAAGGAGACATGCGTGCGTGAAGAAGACGGTAGGAAAGCAGAGATTCAGAAGACAGAGCATCTCCAGAACCTCAACCTGTTCTCCATTACTGAATACAAGTATTTATTTTATGTTATTTACTCTTCATAAATCCAACCATTTTTATTACTAATTTCCTGTCTAAGAGTTACAGAATAACCATAGCTTGCTTCAAGCCGACAATCTCCGTAGGATCGACCCTTACTCACGTAAGGTATTAGTTGGATGACCCAGTGCACTTGCTGGTTAGTTGTGCGGAATTGCAAAAGTGTGATTGTGATTTCGTGCACCAAGTTTTTGGCGCCGTTGCCGGGGATTGTTCCAGTTTGGACAACTAACGATTTATTTTGTTGCTTAGATTAGGAAAAATTTATCTTTTTTTGTTTAGAGTCACTAAAATTGCGTCTTTTATTATTGTTTTTGGTTGAAACTTCAGAATCATTATTTTCTTTTTTCATTTTTTTCGAAAATTTTTATAAACTAATAATTGAGTTTTTATGTTTGAGTTTAATTTCATATTTTAAGTTTGGTGTCCTTTGTGTTTCTGTTTTCTTAAAAGAATTTTTCAGAAGTTGTTCTTAGCGTTCATCGTGATATTCAAAGTTTTCCTGTTTGTTAAATTTATTTTTCTCTTAGTTTTCGAAATTTACATTTTAATTTCTAATTATTTTATTTTATCTTATTATTTTTATTTAATTTTAATTATTCGGTTTGTTTTTAATTAAATAAGATAAAAATAAAAATATATTTTAACTTGCAATTCACATCAATTTCCTTCTCTCCATCATGGACCAAAGTGGAAATGAACAGTCCAGAAGGACTTTGGGGTCATATGCTAACCCCATTACTACTGTATATGGGAGTAGCATCTGTATACCTCCCATCAAAGCAAGTAATTTTGAGCTAAATCCTCAACTCATTGTCATGGTGTAGCAAAATTGCCAATATTCCGGTCTTCCACAGGAAGAACCTACTGAGTTTCTGGTGCAGTTCTTGCAAATTACTGATACAGTGCGTGACAAGGAGGTAGATCAGGATGTATACAGGTTGTTACTGTTTCCGTTTGCTGTAAAAGATCAAGCTAAGAGGTGGTTAAATAACCAACCCACAGCAAGCATAAGAACATGGAAACAGTTATCAGACAAATTTTTGAATTAATATTTCTCTCCAAAAAGGATGACACAGCTAAGGCTGGACATCCAAGGCTTTAAACAAGAGGATGATGAATCCTTTTATAACGCCTGGGAGAGGTACATAGGGATGCTAAGGAAATTCCCCTCTGAAATATTTTCAAAGTGGGTGCAATTAGACATCTTCTACTATGGGCTTACAAAAAAAGCTCAGATATCTCTAGACCACTCAGCTGGTAGATCTATACACATGAGAAAGACTATTGAAGAGGCTCAAGAGCTTATTGATATAGTTGCTAGAAATCAGCATCTGTACATAAGTAATGAGTCCTCCATGAAAGAAGAAACTAAGGCAGTATCAACTGACTTTAGTCCTTAGGAACAAGTTGCTGAACTCAATTAGAAACTATCTTCTATAACAAGGCAGTTAGCAGAATTTAAGGAGATGCTACAAGAAAACAAAATTGCTAACAAGGATATGGAATCACAATTGAATCAGACAAAACAGCAGTTATCAAAATAGATAACAGAGGAGTGCCAAGAAGTTCAATTAAGAAGTGAAAAAATATTAAATATCTCAACTCAAGGCAGCAGAAAGCCAAGAAAGGAACAACTGACAGAGGATGAGCAACCTGCTACCCAAAATCCCTCTGAGGACAGTAAGAGCCCAGAGAGGAATAAGTTTGGCGTTCAAACTCCAGAAAAGGGTGAAAAACTGGCGTTAAATGCCCAATCCATGTCCAGTTCTGGTGTTCAAATGCCAGAAAAGGGTTGGAATCTGGCGTTAAACGCCCAATCCACGTCCAATCCTGGCGTTCAAACGCCAATGAGGGATCAGACAGCTGTAAGTGTTGATAATAACTCCCTCAAGAAGGCTTCTCAACCTGCCTCTGTAGGAAATAAACCTGCAGCAACTAAGGTTGAAGAATATAAAGCCAAAATGCCTTATCCTCAGAAACTCTGCCAAGTGCAACAGGATAAACAATTTGCCCGCTTTGCAGACTATATCAGAACTCTTGAAATCAAGATTCTATTTGCAGAGGCACTTGAGCAAATACCCTCTTATGCTAAGTTCATGAAAGAGATCTTAAGTCATAAGAAGGATTGGAGAGAAACTGAAAAAGTTTTTCTCACTGAAAAATGCAATGCAGTCATTTTAAAGAGCTCACCAGAGAAGCTTAAAGATCCGGGAAGCTTTATGATACCATGCACATTAGAGGGTACTTGTACTAAGAAAGCTCTATGTGATCTTAGGGCAAGTATCAAGCTAATACCTTCATCCACTATTAGAAAGCTTGGCTTGACTGAAGAAGTCAAACCAACCCGAATATGCCTCCAACTTGCTGACGGCTCCATTAAATATCCATCAGGTGTAATTGAGGACATGATTGTCAAGGTTGGGCCATTTTCCTTTCCCACTGACTTTGTAATGCTGGAAATGGAGGAGCACAAGAGTGCAA
This sequence comes from Arachis ipaensis, assembly GCF_000816755.2. Lineage (NCBI taxonomy): Eukaryota > Viridiplantae > Streptophyta > Magnoliopsida > Fabales > Fabaceae > Arachis > Arachis ipaensis. Next base: position 101,282,527 of record NC_029794.2, read on the forward strand.
CTCTCATTCTAGGAAGACCTTTCCTAGCAACTGGACGAACCCTCATTAACGTCCAAAAAGGGGAATTAACCCTGAGAGTCAATGAGGATGAGTTTAAGTTGAATGTTGTCAAAGCTATGCAGCATCCAGACACCCCAAACGACTGCATGAGCGTTGATATTATTGACTCTCTGGTGGAAGAGGTTAATATGACTGAGAGTCTCGAATCAGAGCTAAAGGACATTTTTAAAGATGTTCAGCCTGATCTGGAGGAACCAGAGGAAATAAAAGAACCTCTGAAAATTCCTCAGGAAGAGGAGAAGCCTCCTAAACTCGAGCTCAAACCACTACCACCATCCCTGAAATATGCATTTCTGGGAGAAGGTGACATTTTTCGGTGATCATAAGCTCTGCTTTAAATCCACAGGAAGAGAAAGCACTAATTCAGGTGCTAAGGACACACAAGACAGCTCTTGGATAGTCCATAAGTGATCTTAAGGGCATTAGCCCAGCAAGATGCATGCACAAGATCCTATTGGAGGATGATGCTAAGCCAGTGGTTCAATGGTGCACAAAATTGTTACTCTCTTACAATTTCGCACACATGACCAGCAAGTGCACTAGGTCGTCCAAGTAATACCTTATGTGAGTAAGGGTCGAATCCCACGGAGATTGTTGGTTTGAAGCAATCTATGGTTATCTTGTAAATCTTAGTCAGAAAGTCAATTATGTTTATCAGTTTAAATAGTGGAAAATAAAGGAGTGCGAATTAAATACTTGTTGTGCAGTATTGGAGAATATGTTGGAGTTTTCGAGATGCTTTGTCCTTTGAATCTATGCTTTCTCCCTATCTTCTTCTTCACGCACGCACGTCCCTCCTATGGTAAGCTGTGTGTTGGAGGATCACCGTTGTCAATGGCTACCATCCTTCCTTTCAGTGAAAATGGTCCAGGTGCGTTGTCACCGCACGGCTAATCATCTGTAGGTTCTCGATCATACCGGAATAGGATTTGCTATCCTTTTGCCTCTGTCACTACGCCCAGCACTCGCGAGTTTGAAGCTCGTTACAGTCATCCAATTCCAGAATCCTACTAGGAATACCACAGACAAGGTTTAGACTTTCCGGATTCTCAAGGATGCTGCCAATGGATTCTAGCTTATACCACGGGGATTCTGATTAAGGAATCTAAGAGATATTCATTCAATTTGATGTAGAACGGAGGTGATTGTCAGACACACGTTCATGGATGGAGGAAGGTGATGAATGTCACGGATCATCACCTTCTCCATAATTAGGCGCGAATGGATATCTTAGATAGGAACACGCATGTTTGAATGGAAAACAGAGATACTTGCATTAATTCATCGAGGCACAGCAGAGCTCCTCACCCCCAACAATGGAGTTTATAGACTCATGCCGTCAAAAGGTACAAAGTTCAGATCTAAAATGTCATGAGATACCAAATAAATCTCTAAAAGTTGTTTTAAATACTAAACTGGTAACCTAGGTTTACAAAAAATGAGTAGACTATGACAGATAGTGCAGAAATCCACTTCTGGGGCCCACTTGGTGTGTGCTGGGGCTGAGACTAAAGCTTCTCACGTGCCTGGGCTGTTTTGGGCGTTCAACGCTAGGTTGTAACCTGTTTCTGGCGTTGAACTCCACTTTGTAACTTGTTTCTGGCGCTGGACGCCAGACAGCAGCATGGAACTGGCGTTGAACGCCAGTTTACGTCGTCTATCCTTGAGTAAAGTATGGACTATTATATATTTCTGGAAAGCCCTGGATGTCTACCTTCCAACGCAATTGGAAGCACGCCATTTGGACTCCTGTAGCTCCAGAAATTTCATTTTAAGTGCAGAGAGGTCAGAATCCAACAGCATCAGCAGTCCTTTTTCAGCCTGAATCAGATTTTTGCTCAGCTCCCTCAATTTCAGCAAGAAAATCCCTGAAATTACAAAAAAACACACAAACTCATAGTAAAGTCCAGAAATATGAATTTTTCCTAGAAACTAATGAGAATAAACTAAAGACTAACTAAAATATACTAAAATCTATGTGAAATTAACCCCAAAAAGCGTATAAAATATCCGCTCATCACAACACCAAACTTGAACCGTTGCTTGTCCTCAAGCAACTAGACAAATAAAATAGAAGACTAATAAGTCAAGAAGCAATAATATCTCAGAGTTTTTGAGTGAAGCTCAGATTCTAATTAGATGAGCGGGACTAGTAGCTTTTTGCTTCCGAACAGTTTTGGCATCTCACTTTATCCATTGAAGCTCAGAGTGGTTGGCATCTATAGGAACTTAGAATTCAGATAGTGTTATTGATTCTCCTATTTCAGTATGATGATTCTTGAACACAGCTACTTTATGAGTCTTGGCCGTGGCCCTAAGCACTTTGTTTTCCAGTATTACCACCGGATACATAAATGCCACAGACACATAATTGGGTGAACCCTTTTAGATTGTGACTCAGCTTTGCTAAAGTCCCCAATTAGAGGTGTCCATGGTTCTTAAGCACACTCTTCTTTTTGCTTTGGACCTTGACTTTAACCGCTCAGTCTCAAGTTTTCACTTGACACCTTCACGCCAAGCACATGGCTAGGGACAGCCTGGTTTAGCCGCTTAGGCCAGAATTTTATTCCTTTAGGCCCTCCTATCCACTGATGCTCAAAGCCTTGGGATCCTTTTTATTTACCCTTGCCTTTTGCTTTTAAGAGCTTTTGGCTTTTTCTGCTTGCTTTTCTTTTTCTTTCTATATTTTTTTTCTGCAAGCTTTGTTCTTTGCTGCTTTTTCTTGCTTCAAGAAACATTTTTATGATTTTTCAGATTATCAATAACATGTCTCATGTTCATCATTCTTTCAAGAGCCAACATATTTAACAGTCTTAAACAACAAATTCAAAAGATATATGCACTGTTCAAGCATTCATTCAGAAGACAGAAAGCATTGCCACCACACGTTACTAATTAGAAATTTTTTTTCTTATTAAAACTTGAATTTTATTGCCTCTTATTCAAAAGATCTGCTATTTTATTCATGTTTGCTGATGATGAGAAAAATAGACTATAACTTAATTGGAGATAAAATCAAAATAGACACTAATTACAATTATATGACTCCTAAGGTAAACTCCTATAACGACAACTATCACAGAGTTAAAGCAGAAATTGGAATTTAACAACCTTTGTTCTGGGAAGTGGATGTTCCTCGGATCTGTGGGGTGCTTGGTCCTTCAAGAGATAACTTCTGGCGCTTTAATTCCT
>NC_029794.2:101285838-101286964 GCF_000816755.2 Arachis ipaensis
CCCATCATGATGCAATGGATCATCACTGCTCTTTTAACAGTGACTTCAGAACGGTTGCTAGTGGACAGCAGAGAATGCCCAATGAAGTCCAGCCAGCCTCTGGCCATTGGTTTGAGATCTTCTATTTTGAGTTGATTAGGAACACCCTTCGTGCTGGTGGTCCACCTGGCTCCAGGGATGCATATGTCTTCTAGAATCTTATCCAGGCTCTTGTTTGTTCTCATCATTCTCCTATTGAAGGAGTCTGGATCATCTTTCAGCTGAGGTAGCTTTAAGATCTCTCTGATCTTGTCAGGGTGGGTTATGCAAGAAATCATGAATTGAAGCATGAAAATTAAGATTAAAATGAAAAATATGAAGAAAAAAATGAATTTACCTCCTCCCCACCATCCTGGCGTTTGAACGCCCAAACGCTGCATGTTTTGGGTGTTCAACGCCCAAATGCTGCCTCTCTTGGGCGTTCAACGCCCAGCTGCTGCTTCTTTCTGGCGTTGAACGCCAGGAAGTCCTTTGTTACTGGGCGTTTTTCTGAACACCCAGAATGCTATAAATCTGGTGTTAAACGCCCAGATGGCTATCCTCACTGGCGTTCAACGCCCAGTGGATGCTTCTGTTGGGCGTTGAACGCCCAAAACAGACTTTTACTGGCGTTTTCTTGCCAGTGAGCTCATTTTCTCTGTTTTGTGTGCAGAATCCTTCTGTAACCCTGTGAACTTATGCAATTGATTCTTTACCTTGTTATCAATGAACTTTATATAAACAAATAAAAATAAAAATAGGGCAAAATGCTTAGAGGATTGATGCCCCAAGGCTGGGTTGCCTCCCAGCAAGCGCTTCTTTATTGTCTTTAGCTGGACCTTGCTGAGCTTTTAGTCTAGCTTCAGCCTTGAGCACTCTTGCTCAACATTGCCTTCAAGATATTGCTTGATTCTCTGTCCATTGACAATGAACTTCTTATCAGAATCAATATCTTGAAGCTCCACATACCCATATGGTGATACACTTGTAATCACATATGGTCCCCTCCACCGGGACTTCAGTTTCCCGGGAATAGCCTGAGCCTAGAGTTGAACAACAGAACCTTTTATCCTAGTTCAAAGATTCTAGATGACAGCTTTCTGTCATG
>NC_029794.2:101287499-101301023 GCF_000816755.2 Arachis ipaensis
CTCTGATTCGAGACTCTCAGCCATATTGATCTCTTCTACTAAGGAGTCAATAAGATCAACTTTCATGCAGTCTTTTGATGTGTCTGGATGCTGCATGGCTTTGACAGCATTCAACTTAAACTCGTCATCATTGACTCTCAGGGTTATTTCCTCTTGTTGGACATCAATGAGGGTTCGTCCATTTGCTAGGAAGGGTCTTCCTAGAATGAGAGTAGCACTCTTGTGCTCCTCCATTTCCAGCACTACAAAGTCAGTGGGAAAGGTGAATGGCCCAACTCTGACGATCATGTCTTCAATCACGCCTGATGGGTATTTAATGGAGCCATCAGCAAGTTGGAGACATATCCGGGTTGGTTTAACTTCTTCAGTTAAACCAAGCTTTCTGATAGTGGATGCAGGTATTAGGTCAATGCTTGCCCCAAGATCACATAAAGCTGTCTTGGTGCAATTACCTTCTAATGTGCATGGTATCAGAAAACTCCCAGGGTCTTTAAGCTTTTCAGGAAAGCTTTTCAGAATGACTGCACTGCATTCTTCAGTGAGGAGAACTCTTTCAGTTTCTCTCCAATCCGTCTTATGGCTCAAGATCTCTTTCATGAACTTGGCATAAGAAGGTATTTGCTCAAGTGCCTCTGCAAATGGAATCTTTATTTCAAGAGTCCTGAGATAATCTGCAAAGTGAGCAAATTGCTTATCCTGCTCCTCTTTCCGGAGTTTTTGAGGATAAGGTATCTTGGCTTTATATTCCTCAGCCTTAGTTGCTGTAGGTTTATTGCCTACAGAAGTGGTTGAAGAAGCCTTTTTAGAGGGGTTGTCATCAGCACTTGTGTGTGTCTGATCCCTCACTGGCAATGGAGTGCCAGAGTTAGAAGCTGGAGTGACGTTAGACGCCAGCTCCTCATCTGTTCCTGGCATTTGAACGCCAGAACTGTGCCTCTTTTGGGCGTTCAATGCCAGATCCTTGCTTGTTTCTGGCGTTGAACGCCAGTCTTGAGCATGGTCTGGGCGTTCAACGCCAGCCTTCCACCCAACTTCTGGCGTTTTAGCGCCAGAATTATTTTTCCCTGGGCTCTTACTGTCCTCAGATGGATTTTGGGTGGTTTGCTCATTTCTTGGTTTCCTGCCGCCTTGAAGTGGGGCATTTAGTGCTTTCCCACTTCTTAATTGAACTGCTTGGCATTCTTCTGTTATTTGTTTTGACAGCAGCTGCTTTGTTTGCTTTAATTGTACTTCCATATTTATATTAGCCATCCTTGTCTCTTGTAGTTTATCCTTGAATTCGGCTAACTGCTTTGTTAGAAAGTCCAATTGCTGATTGAATTCAGCAGCTTGTTTTACAAGGCTGAGTTCAGCAGTTACTGTTTTAACCTCTTCTTTCATGGAAGGGTCACTGCTTAGGTACAGATGCTGATTCCTGGCAACTGTATCAATGAGCTCTTGAGCCTCTTCAATTGTCTTTCTCATGTGGATAGATCCACCAGCTGAGTAATCTAGAGACATCTGAGCTCCTTCTGCAAGCCCATAGTAGAAGATGTCTAACTGAACCCACTCTGAAAATATTTCAGAGGGGCATTTTCATAGCATCTCTCTGTATCTCTCCCAGGCATCATAAAGAGATTCATTATCTCCTTGTTTGAAGCCTTGGATGTCCAGCCTTAGCTGTGTCATCCGTTTTGGGGGAAAGTATTGATTCAAGAATTTTTCTGTCAGCTGTTTCCATGTCCTTATGCTGGCCTTAGGTTGGTTATTTAACCACCTCTTAGCTTGATCTTTTACAGCAAACGGAAACAGTAATAGTCTGTAGACATTCTGATCTATTTTCTTATCATGTACTGTGTCAGCAATTTGTAAAAATTGTGCCAGAAACTCTATAGGTTCTTCCTGTGGAAGACCGGAATACTGGCAGCTTTGCTGCACCATGATAATGAGCTGAGGATTCAACTCAAAGCTGCTGACTCCAATGGAGGGTATGCAGATACTACTCCCATATGAAGCAGTAGAGGGGTTAGCATATGACCCTAGAGTCCTCCTGGACTGTTCATTTCCACTTAGATCCATGATGGAGAAAGGGAGATGATGTCAAATAAAAAATTATTTTTATTTATTTATTTATTTACTTATTTAGAAAATAAATAAATTAAAATAAAGTAAAAAAAATAAGGTGAATATTTTCGAAAAAATTGAGGAGAGAGAAAGTGGTTAGGAAGTTTTGAAAAAGATATGATTTGGAAAAGATTTTAAATTTTGAAAAAAAAATCTGAATTTTTAGAAAATAATTTTCAAAAATTTGTTTTAGAAATAGAGAGAAAAGATATTTTTGAATTTAGTGAGGAAAGAGAAAAACAATAAAATAGCACAAGATTTAAAATTTTTTTAGATCTAATGCTCCTAGTTTTCAAAAATTTTGGAGGGAAAATACCAACGAACACCAAACTTAAAAATTTTAAGATCAAGACACAAGGAAAACTCAAGAACACTTTGAAGACTCACAAGAACACAAGAACATGAAGGAAGAACACCAAACTTAAAATTTTTTAGAAAACCAAACTAAAATTTTCGAAAAACACAGAAAAATCAACAAGAAAACACCAAACTTAAAGTTTGGCACAAAATTTAATAGAAAAATTATTTTTTTAAAAAGATTTTTAATAAAACTGGTGCCCAATCATCAAGAACATAAACCAACACTCTAGCCAATTGGGCAATAAATGTAACACTTGTTTTGAAGAAGGATATTTTTTTTTGAAAAGAAAATAAAAGACTCTGACCCAAAAGACAAAAATTTCCTAATCTAAGCAACAAAATTCACCGTCAGTTGTTCAAACTCAAACAATCCCCGGCAACGGCACCAAAAACTTGGTGCACAAAATTGTTACTCTCTTACAATTTCGCACACATGACCAGCAAGTGCACTGGGTCGTCCAAGTAATACCTTACGTGAGTAAGGGTCGAATCCCACGGAGATTGTTGGTTTGAAGCAATCTATGGTTATCTTGTAAATCTTAGTCAGAAAGTCAATTATGTTTATCAGTTTAAATAGTGGAAAATAAAGGAGTGCGAATTAAATACTTGTTGTGCAGTATTGGAGAATATGTTGGAGTTTTGGAGATGTTTTGTCCTTTGAATTTCTGCTTTCTCCCTATCTTCTTCTTCACGCACGCACGTCCCTCCTATGGTAAGCTGTGTGTTGGAGGATCACCGTTGTCAATGGCTACCATCCTTCCTTTTAGTGAAAATGGTCCAGGTGCGCTGTCACCGCACGGCTAATCATCTGTAGGTTCTCGATCATACCGGAATAGGATTCGCTATCCTTTTGTGTCTGTCACTACGCCCAGCACTCGCGAGTTTGAAGCTCGTTACAGTCATCCAATCCCAGAATCCTACTAGGAATACCACAGACAAGGTTTAGACTTTCCAGATTCTCAAGGATGCTGCCAATGGATTCTAGCTTATACCACGGAGATTCTGATTAAGGAATCTAAGAGATATTCATTCAATTTGATGTAGAACGGAGGTGATTGTCAGACACACGTTCATGGATTGAGGAAGGTGATGAATGTCACGGATCATCACCTTCTCCATAATTAGGCGCGAATGGATATCTTAGATAGGAACACGCATGTTTGAATGGAAAACAGAGATACTTGCATTAATTCATCGAGGCACAGCAGAGCTCCTCACCCCTAACAATGGAGTTTATAGACTCATGCCATCAAAAGGTACAAAGTTCAGATCTAAAATGTCATGAGATACCAAATAAATCTCTAAAAGTTGTTTTAAATACTAAACTGGTAACCTAGGTTTACAGAAAATGAGTAGACTATGACAGATAGTGCAGAAATCTACTTCTGGGGCCCACTTGGTATGTGCTGGGGCTGAGACTAAAGCTTCTCACGTGCCTGGGCTGTTTTGGGCATTCAACGCCAGGTTGTAACCTATTTCTGGCGTTGAACTCCAGTTTGTAACTTGTTTCTGGCGCTGGACGCCAGACAGCAGCATGGAACTGGCGTTGAACGCCAGTTTACGTCGTCTATCCTTGAGCAAAGTATAGACTATTATATCTGGAAAGCCCTGGATGTCTAATTTCCAACGCAATTGGAAGCGTGCCATTTGGACTTCTGTAGCTCCAGAAATTTCATTTTGAGTGCAGAGAGGTCAGAATCCAACAGCATCAGCAGTCCTTTTTCAGCCTGAATCAGATTTTTGCTCAGCTCCCTCAATTTCAGCTAGAAAATCCCTGAAATTACAAAAAAACACACAAACTCATAGTAAAGTCCAGAAATATGAATTTTGCCTAGAAACTAATGAGAATAAACTAAAGACTAACTAAAATATACTAAAATCTATGTGAAATTAACCCCAAAAAGCGTATAAAATATTCGCTCATCATTCAACCACAGAGGCGGCTAAATCTAGCCATGAAGGAGGTGGTGCAGAAAGAGGTCACTAAGTTACTGGAGGCTGGGATTATTTATCCTATTTCTGATAGCCCCTGGGTGAGCCATGTCCATGTTGTCCCCAAAAAGGGAGGCATGACAGTGGTTCATAATGAAAAGAATGAACTGGTTCCTACAAGAACAGTTACAGGGTGGCGTATGTGTGTTGACTACAGAAGGCTCAATACAGCCACCAAAAAAGATCACTTTCCTTTACCATTCATAGACTAGATGCTAGAGAGACTAGCAAGTCATGAATATTACTGCCTTTTGGATGGCTATTCAGGTTACAACCAAATTGCAGTAAATCCCCAGGACCAAGAGAAAACAACATTCACATGCCCTTCTGGAGTATTTGCCTACAGAAGGATGCCTTTTGGTCTGTGCGATGCACCTGCAACCTTTCAGAGGTGCATGCTCTCTTTCTTCTCTGATATGGTAGAGAAATTTTTGGAAGTCTTCATGGATGACTTCTCAGTATTTGGAGGCTCATTCAGCTCCTGCCTTGACCATTTAGCACTTGTTCTGAAAAGGTGCCAAGAGACCAATCTAGTTTTAAACTGGGAAAAATGTCACTTTATGGTGACTGAAGGAATTGTCCTTGGGCATAAAATTTCAAACAAGGGAATAGAGGTGGATCAAGCTAAAGTAGAGGTAATTGAAAAATTACCACCACCTGCCAATGTTAAGGTAATCAGAAGCTTTCTGGGGCATGCAGGATTCTATAGGAGGTTTATAAAGGATTTTTCAAAAATTGCAAAACCTCTGAGCAATCTGCTAGCTGCTGACACGCCATTTGTGTTTGACACAGAGTGTCTGCAGGCGTTTGAAACTCTGAAAGCTAAGCTGGTCACAGTACTAGTTATTTCTGCACCAGACTGGACATTACCATTCGAACTAATATGTCATGCTAGTGACCATGCCATCAGTATTGAGACAGAGGCATAACAAGCTTCTGCACGTCATTTACTATGCCAGCCGTGTTTTAAATAACGCACAGAAGAATTACACAACCACAGAAAAGGAATTGCTTGCAGTGGTTTATGCCATTGACAAGTTTAGATCTTACTTAGTAGGATCAAAAATATCTCCTCACAAAGTAGGATTCAAAACCCAGACTCATAAGATGGGTGTTGCTTCTGCAAGAGTTTGATATAGAAATAAGAGACAGAAAAGGGACAGAGAATCAAGTAGCTGATCACCTGTCCCGGATAGAACCAGTAACAGGAGCATCCCTCCCTCCTACTAAGATCTTTGAAACCTTTCCGGATGATCAATTGTTTACTATTCAGGAAGCTCCGTGGTTTGTAGACATTGCAAACTATAAGGCTCAGTAATGTCAAGCTATTGACAGTAAAGAAGCGCTTATTGGGAGGCAACCCAATCTTATTTATCTATGTTAATTACTTTTTCATTTTATTTTTCATTGTTATTTTATGTTTTCTTTAGGTTGATGATCATGTGGAGTCATAAAAACAGTTGCAGAATTAAAGCAGAATAAAAAATAGCATAAAAAATAACACACCCTGGAGGACAGACTTGCTGGCATTTAAACGCCAGTAAGAGTAGCAGAATGGGCGTTAAACGCCCAGTTTGGCACTATTCTGGGCGTTTAACACCAGAAAGAAGCAACAAGCTGGCGTTTAACGTCAGAACAGAGCACCAAGTTGGCATTAAACGCCAGAAAGGAAAGAAAAGTTGGCGTTAAATGCCAGAAATAGGTTGCAGCCTAGCGTTTAATGCCATAATTGCACTATAAGGGTGTTTTGCACGCCTAAATGGAGCAGGGATAAGAAGTCCTTGACCCCTCAGGATCTGTGAACCCCACAGGATCCCTACCTACCTCACCATTCAAATTCAAACTATTCCCCTCCCAAACCCACCTCCATCTCCTCCACTTCTCCTTCTACTCCTTTCTTTCTTCTTTTGCTCGAGGACGAGCAAACCTTTTGAGTTTGGTGTGAAAAAAAAAAGCGTTGCTTTTTGTTTTTCTATAACCATTTATGGCACCTAAGGCCAGAGAAATCTCTAGAAAGAAGAAAAGGAAGGCAGTTGCTTCCACCCCCGAGTCATGAGAGATGGAGAGGTTCATCTCAAGGGTCTATAGTTCAGTGGTAGAGCATTTGACTGCAGATCAAAGAGCCATGAGGAAGGAGCAACAAAGGCAAGGAAGAGAGATAGAGGAGCTCAAGAGCACCATTGGTTCTTCAAGAGGAAGAAGACGCCACCCTCACTAAGGTGGACCCGTTCCTTAATCTCCTTGTCTATTTGTTTTTCTATTTTTGGTTTTGAGCTTTACGTTTGACTATGTTTTGTGTCTTTACTACATGATCATTAGTGTCTAGTGTCTATGCCTTAAAGCTATGAATGTCCTATGAATCCATCACCTTTCTTAAATAAAAAATGTTTTAACCACAAAAGAACAAGAAGTACATGATTTCGAATTTATCCTTGAAATTAGTTTAATTATTTTGATGTGGTGACAATACTTTTTGTTTTCTGAATGAATGCTTGAACAGTGCATATTTTTGAATTTGTTGTTTATGAATGTTAAAATTGTTGGCTCTTGAAAGAATGATGAAAAAGGAGAAATGTTAATTGATAATCTAAAAAATCATAAAATTTATTCTTGAAGCAAGAAAAAGCAGTGAAAAACAAGGCTTGCGAAAAAAAATGGCGAAAAAAATAAATAAATAAATAAAAGAAAGAAAAAGGAAAAGCAAGCAGAAAAAGCCAATAGCTCTTTAAACCAAAAGGCAAGAGCAAAAAGCCAGTAACCCTTTAAACCAAAAGGCAAGGGTAATAAAAAGGATCCAAGGCTTTGAGCTTAATGGATAGGAGGGCTCAAAGGAATAAAATCCTGGCCTAAGCGGCTAAACCAAGCTGTCCCTAACCATATGCTTGTGGCGTGAAGGTGTCAAGTGAAAAGCTTGAGATTAAGCGGTTAAAGTCGCGATCCAAAGCAAAAAGAGTGTGCTTAAGAACCCTGGACACCTCTAATTGGGGACTCTAGCAAAGTTGAGTCACAATCTGAAAAGGTTCACCCAGTTATGTGTTTGTGGCATTTATGTATCCGGTGGTAATACTGGAAAACAAAGTGCTTAGGGCCACGGCCAAGACTCATAAAGTAGTTGTGTTCAAGAATCAACATACTGAACTAGGAGAATCAATAACACTATCTGAATTCTGAGTTCCTACAGATGCCAACCATTCTGAACTTCAAAGGATAAAGTGAGATGCCAAAATTGTTCAGAGGCAAAAAGCTACTAGTCCCGCTCATCTAATTGGAGCTAAGTTTTATTGCTATTTTGGAATTAATAGTATATTCTCTTCTTTTTATCCTATTTGATTTTCAGTTGCTTGGGGACAAGCAACAATTTAAGTTTGGTGTTGTGATGAGCGGATAATTTATACGCTTTTTGGCATTGTTTTTAGGTAGTTTTCAGTATGTTTTAGTTAGTTTTTACTATGTTTTTATTAGTTTTTATGCAAAAATTACATTTCTGGACTTTACTATGAGTTTGTGTGTTTTTCTGTGATTTCAGGTATTTTCTTGCGGAAATTGAGGGACCTGAGCAAATATCTGATTCAGAGGCTGAAAAAGGACTGTAGATGTTGTTGGATTATGACCTCCTTTCACTCGAAATGGATTTTCTGGAGCTACAAAAATCCAATTGGTGCGCTCTCAATTGCGTTGGAAAGTAGACATCCAAGGCTTTCCAGCAATATATAGTAGTCTATACTTTGCCCGAGTTTTGATGACGCAAATTGGCGTTCAAACACCAACTTCCTGCCCTATTCTGAAGTTAAACGCCAGAAACAGGTTACAACCTGGAGTTTAACTCCAAGAGAAGCCTCTACACGTGTAAAGCTCAATGCTCAGCACAAGCACACACCAAGTGGGCCCCGAAAGTGGATTTCTGCACTATCTGCACTTAGTTACTTATTTTCTGTAACCCTAGCTACTAGTTTAGTATAAAAACTACTTTTAGAGATTTATTTTGCATCTGATGACATTTTACACGTTTCATATTGTATTTCTGACGGCATGAGTCTCTAAACCCCATGGTTGGGGGTGAGGAGCTCTGCTGTGTTTCAATGAATTAATACAATTACTACTTGATGAGCGGATAATTTATACGCTTTTTGGCATTGTTTTTAGTATGTTTTTAGTAGGATCTAGTTACTTTTAGGGATGTTTTTATTAGTTTTTATGTTAAATTCACATTTCTAGACTTTACTATGAGTTTGTGTGTTTTTCTATGATTTCAAATATTTTCTGGCTGAAATTGAGGGACTTGAGCAAAAATCTGATTCAGAGGTAGAAGAAGGACTGCTGATACTGTTGGATTCTGACCTCCCTGCACTCAAAGTGGATTTTCTGGAGCTACAGAACTCAAAATGGCGCTCTTCCAATTGCGTTAGAAAGTAGACATCCAGGGCTTTCCAGAAATATATAATAGTCCATACTTTGGCCGAGTTTAGATGACGTAAAATGGCATTGAACGCCAGTTCTACGCTGCTGTCTGGAGTTAAACGCCAGAAACACGTTACAAGCCAGAGTTGAACGCCAGAAATACGTTACAAACTGGCATTCAACTCCAAGAATGACCTATGCACGTGTAACATTCAAGCTCAGCCCAAGCACACACCAAGTGGGCCCCGGAAGTGGATTTATGCATCAATTACTTACTTCTGTAAATCCTAGTAACTAGTTTAGTATAAATAGGACTTTTTACTATTGTATTAGACATCTTGGGATGTCTGTTTCTTAGATCATGGGGGCTGGCCATTCGGCCATGCCTGAACTTTTCACTTATGTATTTTCAAACGGTAGAGTTTCTACACTCCATGGATTAAGGTGTGGAGCTCTGCTGTTCCTCAAAGATTAATGCAAAGTACTACTGTCTTTCTATTCAATTCAACTTATTCCGCTTCTAAGATATTCATTCGCACTTCAACATGAATGTGATGAACGTGACAATCATCAACATTCCCCCACGAACGCGTGGCTGACAACCACTTCCGTTCTACCTTCGATTGAATGATTATCTCTTGGATCTCTTAATCAGAATCTTCGTGGTATAAGCTAGATTGATGGTGGCATTCATGAGAATCCGGAAAGTCTAAACCTTGTATGTGGTATTCCGAGTAGGATTTTGGGATTGAATGATTGTGACGAACTTCAAACTTGCGAGTGCTGGGCGTAGTGACAGACGCAAAAGGAGGGTGAATCCTATTCTAGTATGATCGAGAACCTCAGATGATTAGCCGTACTGTGACAGAGCATTTGGACCATTTTCACAAGAGGATAGGATGTAGCCATTGACCACGGTGATGCCTCCAGATGATTAGCCATGCAGTGACAGCGCATCGGACAATTTTCCAGAGAAGATTCAAAGTAGCCATTGACAATGGTGATGTCCTTACATAAAGCCAGCCATAGAAAGGAGTAGGATTGATTGGATGAAGACAGTAGGAAATCAGAAGTTCAGAGGAACGAACGCATCTCTATACGCTTATCTGAAATTCTCACCAATGAATTACATAAGTATTTCTATCTTTATTTTCTGTTTATTTATTATATATTTTCGAAAACTCCATAATCAATTATTATCCGCCTGACTGAGATCTACAAGATGACCATATCTTGCTTCATACCAACAATCTCCGTGGGATCGACCCTTACTCACGTAAGGTTTATTACCTGGACGACCCAGTGCACTTGCTGGTTAGTTGTATCGAAGTTGTGAATGAAAAACAATTCATTAAGACGTGTGTACAAGTTTTTGGCGCCGTTGCCTGAGATCACAATTTTGTGCACCAAGTTTTTGGCGCCGTTGCCGGGGATTGTTTGAGTTTGGACAACTGACGGTTCATCGTGTTGCTCAGATTAGGTAATTTTCTTTTTGTTTTATTTTCAAAATTTTTTCAAAAATCTTTCAAAAATTTTCCATTTGTTTTCGAAAATTATTTCAGAATTTTTAAGAATGAATTCTAGTGTTTCATGAAGCATGTTGAAGCCTGGCTGGCTGTAAAGCCATGTCTAAATTTTTTAGACTAAGGCCTCCACATGTCAGGGAATTGCTTATATCTTCTAAAGCTTGGCTGGCTATTAAGCCATGTCTAACCCTCAGATTGGAGCTTTAGACTAAGAATTGAAGATTCATGGAATTCATATTAAAAATTTTGGAATCCTTATTTTTCTTTTTCACAAATAATTTTTGAAAAATACAAAAAAATTTAGAAAATCATAAAAATAAAAAATTATTTTGTGATTCTTGTTTGAGTCTTGAGTCAATTTTTAAGTTTGGTGTCAATTGCATATTCATCTTGCATTTTTCGAAAATTCATGCATTCATAGTGTTCTTCATGATCTTCAAGTTGTTCTTGGTAATTCTTCTTGTTTGATCTTGATGTTTTCTTGTTTTGCATCTTTTCTTATTTTACATGTGCATTTTTGCATCCATAGAGTCTAAACATGAAAGATTTCTAAGTTTGGTGTCTTACATGTTTTCTTTGCATTAAA
Organism: Arachis ipaensis; assembly: GCF_000816755.2. Taxonomy (NCBI): domain Eukaryota; kingdom Viridiplantae; phylum Streptophyta; class Magnoliopsida; order Fabales; family Fabaceae; genus Arachis; species Arachis ipaensis. The sequence continues at coordinate 101,298,465 of NC_029794.2, forward strand.
AATTTTTCAAAAATATGTTCTTGATGTTCATCATGATCTTTATAGTGTTCTTGGTGTTCATCTTGACATTCATAGTGTTCTTGCATTCATCACATGTTTTGATCCAAAATTTTCATGCATTGCATCATTTTCATGTTTTTCTCTCTCATCATTAAAAATTCAAAAATAAAAAAAAATAAAAAAATATCTTCTCCTTTTTCTTCTCTTAAAATTTCGAAAATTAGATTTGACTTTTTCAAAAATTTTTAAAATCTAGTTGTTTTTATGAGTCAAATCAAATTTTCAAATTAAAAATCTTATCTTTTTTCAAAATCTTTTTCAAAAAATCAAATCTTTTTCATTTTTCTTATTTATTTTCGAAAATTATAAAAATATTTTTCAAAAATCTTTTTCTTCATTTTATATCATAATTTTCGAAAATAACATCATCAATTAATGTTTTGATTCAAAAATTTCAAGTTTGTTACTTACTTGTTAAGAAAGATTCAAACTTTAAGTTCTAGAATCATATCTTGTGATTTCTTGTGAATCAAGTCATTAATTGTGATTTTAAAAATCAAATCTTTTTCAAAACTAATTTCAATCATATCTTTTTAAAAATAGCTTATTATCTTATCTTTTTTCAAAATCATATCTTTTTCAAAAATTTGATTTTAAAATATCTTTTCTAACTTCTTATCTTCTTATCTTTTCAAAATTGATTTTCAAATTTGTTTCAACTAACTAACTAACTTTTTGTTTGTTTCTTATCTTTTTCAAAACTACCTAACTAACTCTCTCTCTCTAATTTTCGAAAATATCTCCCTCTTTTTCAAAAATTCTTTTTAATTAACTAATTATTTTAATTTTTTATTTTAATTTTATTCCTAATTTTCGAAAATTCTCTTTCTCTCTCATCTCCTTCTATTTATTTATTCATCTACCAACACTTCTCTTCATCTCACATCTCTTCCTCACTCACCAAAAATCCGAACCCCCTCTCTCTCTGAGTTCAGATTTTCTCTTCTTCTTTTCTTCTACTCACACAGGGACCTCTATATTGTGGTAAAAATGATCCCTATTATTATTTTTCTGTTCTCTCTTTTTCATATGAGCAGGAGCAAGAACAAGAATATTCTTGTTGAAGCAGATCCAGAACCTGAAAGGACTCTGAAGAGAAAACTAAGAGAAGCTAAATTACAACAATACAGCAAGCACCTTTCAGAAATTTTCGAACAGGAAGAGGAGATGGCAGCCGAAAATAATAATAATGCAAGGAGGATGCTTGGTGACTTTATTGCACCTAATTCCAATTTACATGGAAGAAGCATCTCCATCCCTACCATTGGAGCAAACAATTTTGAGCTTAAACCTCAATTAGTTTCTCTGATGCAGCAGAACTGCAAGTTTCATGGACTTCCATCTGAAGATCCTTTTCAGTTCTTAACTGAATTTTTGCAGATCTGTGATACTGTTAAGACTAATGGAGTAGATCCTGAAGTCTATAGGCTCATGCTTTTCCATTTTGCTGTAAGAGATAGAGCTAGAGTGTGGTTGGACTCTCAACCCAAAGATAGCCTGAACTCTTGGGATAAGCTGGTCACGGCTTTCTTAGCCAAGTTCTTTCCTCCTCAAAAGCTGAGCAAGCTTAGAGTGGATGTTCAAACCTTCAGACAGAAAGAAGGTGAATCCCTCTATGAAGCTTGGGAGAGATACAAGCAACTGACCAAAAAGTGTCCTTCTGACATGCTTTCAGAATGGACCATCCTGGATATATTCTATGATGGTCTGTCTGAATTAGCTAAGATGTCATTGGATACTTCTGCAGGTGGATCCATTCACGTAAAGAAAACACTTGCAGAAGCTCAAGAACTCATTGACATGGTTGCTAATAACCAGTTCATGTACACTTCTGAGAGGAATCCTGTGAGCAATGGGATGCCTCAGAAGAAGGGAGTTCTTGAAATTGATACTCTGAATGTCATATTGGCTCAGAACAAAATATTAACTCAGCAAGTCAATATGATTTCTCAGAGTCTGAATGGAATGCAAGCTGCATCCAACAGTACTCAAGAGGCACCTTCTAAAGAAGAGGCCTATGATCCTGAAAACCCTGCAATAGCAAAGGTGAATTACATGGGTGAACCATATGGAAACACCTATAATCCCTCATGGAGAAATCACCCAAATCTCTCATGGAAGGATCAACAAAAGCCTCAACAAGGCTTTAATAATAGTGGAAGAAATAGGTTTAGCAATAGCAAGCCTTTTCCATCATCCACTCAGCAACAGACAGAGAACTCTGAACAAAATACTTCTAATTTAGTAAACTTAGTCTCTGATCTATCTAAGGCCACTGTGAGTTTCATGAATGAAACAAGGTCACCCATTAGAAATTTGGAAGCACAAGTGGGCCAACTGAGTAAAAGAGTCACTGAAATCCCTCCTAGTACTCTCCCAAGCAATACAGAAGAAAATCCAAAAGGAGAGTGCAAGGCCATTGAAATGACCATCATGGCCGAATCCAAGGAAGAAGGGGAGGACGTGAATCCCAAGGAGGAAGACCTCCTGGGACGTCCA
>NC_029794.2:101301191-101302793 GCF_000816755.2 Arachis ipaensis
AAACTCAAGGACATCCTTCTGTAAACATGGAAAAGAGGCACAGTAAGCTTCTCTCAAAACAGAGTCAACCAGAGCCCCCACAGTCAAACTCTAAGTTTGGTGTTGGGGAGTTTCAACAATGCTCTGAACATCTGTGAGGCTCCATGAGAGCCCACTGTCAAGCTATTGACATTAAAGAAGCGCTTGTTGGGAGGCAACCCAATTTTTATTTATCTAATTTTATTTTTATTTCATGTTTTATTAGGTTCATGATCATGTGGAGTCACAAAATAAATATAAAAATTGAAAACGGAATCAAAAACAGCAGAAGAAAAATCACACCCTAGAGGAGGATCTTACTGGCATTTAAACGCCAGTAAGGAGCATCTGTCTGGCGTTCAACGCCAGAACAGAGCATGTTTCTGGCGTTGAACGCCAGAAACAAGCAGCATCCTGGCGTTCAGATGCCAGAAATGCACAGTGAAGAAGAGCTGGCACTGAACGCCAGAAACAAGCATCTGGCTGGCGTTCAACGCCAGAAATATGCTGCATCTGGGCGTTGAACGCCCAGAACAAGCATCAATTCGGTGTTTAAACGCCAGAATTGCATGCAAAGGCAATTTACATGCCTAATTGGTGCAGGGATGTAAATCCTTGACACCTCAGGATCTGTGGACCTCACAGGATTCCCACCTACCTCACCCTCTCTCTCTCCATTCATGGTCATCCCTTTTGTTTTCCATTTACCACTCACATCCATACACCCACCTACCTTCAAAACTCAACATCTCTTTCCCACCCAATCCCACCCATATCGCCGAATACACACATCTCTCCATCTCCTCCATATCTTCTTCTTCTTCTTCTTCTTCCATTCTTTCTTCTTTTGCTCGAGGGCAAGCAACATTCTAAGTTTGGTGTGGTAAAAGTATAGCTTTTTTGTTTTTCCTTAACTATTAATGGCACCTAAGGCCAGAGAAACCTCAAGAAAGAGAAAAGGGAAGACAATTGCTTCCACCTCTGAGCCATGGGAGATGGAAAGATTCATCTCACAAGCCCATCACTAAGAAAAGGATGGAGTAAACAAGAGAGCACATTCATGGATCTCAACAGGCACATGAAGAAGCTCATCATCAAGAAACCCGTGAGATACCTCAAGGGATGCACTTTCCTCCATAGAATTTTGGGAGCAAATCAACACCTCCCTAGGAGAATTAAGTTCCAACATGGGACAACTAAGGGTGGAACATCAAGAGCACTCAATCATCCTCCATGAAATTAGAGAAGATCAAAAAGCAATGAGGGAGGAGCAACAAAGACAAGGAAGAGACATAGAAGAGCTCAAGGACATCATTGGTTCCTCAAGAAGAAAATGCCACCATCACTAAGGTGGACTCATTCCTTGTTCTTACTTTTTCTGTTTTTCGTTTTCTATGTTAAGTGCTTATCTGTGTTTGTGTCTTCATTACATGATCATTAGTATTTAGTAACTTTGTCTTAAAGTTATGAATGTCCTATGAATCCATCACCTCTCTTAAATGAAAACTGTTTTAATTCAAAAGAACAAGAAGTACATGAATTTCGAATTTATCCCTGAACTTAGTTTAATTATATTGATGTGGT
>NC_029794.2:101303342-101310537 GCF_000816755.2 Arachis ipaensis
GAAAGAATGATGACAAGGAGATATGTTATTTGATAATCTGAAAAATCATAAAAATGATTCTTGAAGCAAGAAAAAGCAGCAAAGAACAAGGCTTGCAGAAAAAAAAATAAATAGCGAAAAAAAATAAATAAAATATATATAGAAAAAGAAAAAGCAAGCAGAAAAAGCAAAAAACTCTTAAAACCAAAAGGCAAGAGCAAAAAGCCAATAACCCTTAAAACCAAAAGGCAAGGGTAAATAAAAAGGATCCCAAGGCTTTGAGCATCAGTGAATAGGAGGGCCTAAAGGAATAAAATCCTGGCCTAAGCGGCTAAAACAAGCTGTCCCTAACCATGTGCTTGTGGCGTGAAGGTGTCAAGTGAAAACTTGAGACTGAGCGGTTAAAGTCAAGGTCCAAAGCAAAAGAAGAGTGTGCTTAAGAACCCTGGACACCTTTAATTGGGGACTTTAGCAAAGCTGAGTCACAATCTGAAAAGGTTCACCCAGTTATGTGTCTGTGGCATTTATGTATCCGGTGGTAATACTGAAAAACAAAGTGCTTAGGGCCACGGCCAAGACTCATAAAGTAGCTGTGTTCCAGAATCAACATACTGAACTAGGAGAATCAATAACACTATCAAAACTCTGAGTTCCTATAGATGCCAATCATTCTGAACTTCAATGGATATTATGTGTCTCCAAAACTATTCAAGAGGCAAAAAGCTACAAGTCCCGCTCATCTGATTGGAGCTATGTTTCATTGATAGTTTGGAATTTATAGTATATTCTCTTCTTTTTATCCTATTTGATTTTCATTTGCTTGGGGACAAGCAACAATTTAAGTTTGGTGTTGTGATGAGCGGATAATTTATACGCTTTTTGGCATTGTTTTTAGTATGTTTTTAGTAGGATCTAGTTACTTTTAGGGATGTTTTTATTAGTTTTTATGTTAAATTCACATTTCTGGGCTTTACTATGAGTTTGTGTGTTTTTCTGTGATTTCAGGTATTTTCTGGCTGAAATTGAGGGACTTGAGCAAAAATCTGATTCAGAGGTAGAAGAAGGACTGCTGATGCTGTTGGATTCTGACCTCCCTGCACTCAAAGTGGATTTTCTGGAGCTACAGAACTCAAAATGGTGCGCTTCTAATTCAGTTGGAAAGTAGACATCCAGGGCTTTCCAGCAATATATAATAGTCCATACTTTGGCCGAGTTTAGATGACGTAAAAGGGCGTTGAACGCCAGTTCTACGCTGCTGTCTGGAGTTAAACGCCAGAAACACATTACAAGCCAGAGTTGAACGCCAGAAATACGTTACAAACTGGCGTTCAACTCCAAGAATGACCTCTGCACGTGTAACATTCAAGCTCAGCCCAAGCACACACCAAGTGGGCCCCGGAAGTGGATTTATGCATCAATTACTTACTTCTGTAAACACTAGTAACTAGTTTAGTATAAATAAGACTTTTTACTATTGTATTAGACATCTTGGGACGTCTGGTTCTTAGATCATGGGGGCTGGCCATTCGGCCATGCCTGAACCTTTCACTTATGTATTTTCAAACAGTAGAGTTTCTACACTCCATGGATTAAGGTGTGGAACTCTGTTGTTCCTCAAAGATTAATGCAAAGTACTACTGTTTTTCTATTCAATTCAACTTATTCCGCTTCTAAGATATTCATTCGCACTTCAACATGAATGTGATGAACGTGACAATCATCATCATTTCCCCACGAACGCGTGGCTGACAACCACTTCCGTTCTTCCTTCGATTGAATGATTATCTCTTGGATCTCTTAATCAGAATCTTCGTGGTATAAGCTAGATTGATGGCGGCATTCATGAGAATCCGGAAAGTCTAAACCTTGTCTGTGGTATTCCGAGTAGGATTCTGGGATTGAATGACTGTGACGAACTTCAAACTCGCGAGTGCTGGGCGTAGTGACAGACGCAAAAGGAGGGTGAATCCTATTCCAGTATGATCGAGAACCTCAGATGATTAGCCGTGCTGTGACAGAGCATTTGGACCATTTTCACAAGAGGATAGGATGCAGCCATTGACCACGATGATGCCTCCAGATGATTAGCCATGCAGTGACAGCGCATCGGACCATTTTTCAGAGAGGATTCAACCATTGACAATGGTGATGTCCTTACATAAAGCCAGCCATAGAAAGGAGTAGGATTGATTGGATGAAGATAGTAGGAAATCAGAAGTTCAGAGGAACGAACACATCTCTATACGCTTATCTGAAATTCTCACCAATGAATTACATAAGTATTTCTATCTTTATTTTCTGTTTATTTATTATATATTTTTGAAAACTCCATAATCAATTATTATCCGCCTGACTGAGATCTACAAGATGACTATAGCTTACTTCATACCAACAATCTCCGTGGTATCGACCTTTACTCACGTAAGGTTTATTACTTGGACGACCCAGTGCACTTGCTGGTTAGTTGTATCGAAGTTGTGAATGAAAAACAATTCATTAAGACGTGCGTACAAGTTTTTGGCGCCGTTGCCTGAGATCACAATTTCGTGCACCACTACTGTTTTTTATTCAATCACGCTTGTTTCTATTCTAAGATATTCACTCACACTTCACCCTGATGAATGTGATGATCCGTGACACTCATCATCATTCTCATCTATGAACGTGTGCCTGACAACCACCTCCGTTCTATCTGCACTAGCTTGAGTGTGTATCTCTTAGCCTCTTAGTCCATGATCAGAGTCTTCGTGGTATAGGCTAGAATTATTGGCGGCCATTCCTGAGATCCGAAAAGTCTAAACCTTGTCTGTGGTATTCCGAGTAGGATCTGGAAAGGGATGACTGTGACGAGCTTCAAACTCGTGAGTGTTGGGCGTAGTGACAGCCGCAAAAGAATCAATGGATTCTATTTCAATATGAGTGAGAACCGACAGATGATTAGTCGTGCGGTGACAGCGCACTTGGACCATTTTCACTGAAAGGATGGATGGTAGCTATTGACAACGGTGATCCACCAACATACAGCTTGCCATGAAAGGAGACCTGCATGCGTGAAGAAGAAGACATTATGAAAGCAGAGATTCAGAAGACAGAGCATCTCCAGAACCTCAACCTGTTCTCCATTACTGAATACAAGTATTTATTTTATGTTATTTACTCTTCATAAATCCAATCATTTTTATTATTAATTTCCTGACTAAGAGTTACAGAATAACCATAACTTTCTTCAAGGCGACAATCTCCGTAGGATCGACCCTTACTCACGTAAGGTATTACTTGGACGACCCAGTGCACTTGCTGGTTAGTTGTGCGGAATTGCAAAAGTGTGATTGTGATTTCATGCACCAAAGAACATGTCTCAATTTATATAAGAATTCTTTTCATAAATATATTTAACAAAAATATAGTGCCACTGCCACCTAAAGAGGGTTTTGTCACTCATCCTTACAAGAGCTCAAGGTAACTAATAATAATAAATAGTATCCTTGTAATTATTTTTAATATGCAATTAGTCTTGCTTTATTTGTGTTATTTTGTGCATGCAGTGATTCAAAGAAATTTATTATAAGTTTAATTTATATATGGAAGTTAGTTAATCAAATAGTATTGGCTGCAAATTCAAAGAAATTAAAGCACTAACTAGTTGAATTGCTGATACACGTGGCAGAGAAGTATGATAGAAAAGGCAAGAGGTATTAGGATCTCTTCTACAAGTGCCACAAGGACAAGGTATAGGGATGTTTGTTTATTATGTTTTATTTAGTTGATACTCGGTAAAATATTATCTTTTAATTAGTATTAGTTATAGGCATTTTTGCCATTGGTTTCATTATTTTCGGAATTATAAGCATTTCAGAGCCCCAGAGTACCTAGTTTGCACCACCATTGGTTTCATTATTTTTGGAATTATAAGCATTTCCACTCATGTCCATTCCTGTCATGGCTTGCAAGTGAGCCTTTTATTACTTTTTATTATTATTAGTTTTGTTGTTTCTAGGAGTAGTATCTGGGATTTTCTTTCGAAAAAAATGTGGATGTTTTTACATATTGAGTTAGGAAGTTAGAAAAAAATGTTGTTGCAAGCTTGTTATTTTGTACATTGAGTGTTTATGGATTATACTTTTATAAATAATATATATAGCTTTACACTAATTTTGATAAGTTTTTCTATTGACTTCCTTTCTTTTGCTGAGCATTATGTTAGGCTTCTCAATTGCTTCTTTGATGTTTGACTATTTTTTATTCTTTCTCTGTGTTTACTTAGTTTTCAATGGATTTTGGTCAACTTAACTTCTTTTTAAAACAAAAAATAAAAATCTTGGTTTATGATAGTTGCTTTTGTTGACATCCAAGATGAGTTGATGAGAATTGAATAAGGTAGGGTTCTTATTAGAAGATTAGGAATTTGGGAAGAAAAGGTAAAAAGTGTTATCACTATAAGGGTGGCATGCTACTAGGAGAAGCCTCTGATTAAAGATAAGAAACTATGTATTGAAAGAGAGGTTTTCTAATTAAAGTGTTATCACTATAAGGGTGGCATGCTAGTTTCTACTTTTGAAAATTTTGTTCTTAGACAAATCATGATGGCCTTCACTAGACTCTTGCAGAAACTATTTTTGTGTGTCATTATCTTAATTGCTATATCTCTTTGTCTCCATCTCTATAATCTCTCTTTACACAATACAAGCACTTCTCATAACATAAGAATTTGAGTTACTTGAGAATTTGATAAGAATTTGTATATCTAGTGTTATTCTTCTAATTTGATGCCTTGGATTTATAGGTTACTTCGCAGGAGGGTATTGAAACAAAGAAACTTGCTTTGGATATTGCTAATATTTCCATAAAAGAAAAATTCTCAAGTTCTCCCACTACTAGTAGTAATAAAAGATAGTAATCACCTTGCTTAAGCTTACTCGGACACATCCTGACCTTGCAGGTTCTTTTACTTAATCTATTGCCTTAGTTTTTTATTTAAAAAAATGACTCTACTTAGTTTTAGCTTTGAATGATAAGAATACATGAAGCTTATCATTGATTATTGTAGCTGAATTTAAAATAAGTTGCACAATAATTGCTGCAAATTTTTTATTAGTGTAGCTATTGGCTTAATCCTTTGAGCGAGAGACACAGCAAGTACAACATAGATTGTTCAACACATAATTTACCTATGCTTTTGATCATTGATCATTGTTTATTGGTAAAGGAATAGCATGCTGCTTCCTATACAAAAACTCTTTTTTTTTCCAGTCATCTATATATAGAGGAGAATCATATAGAGGGGAATCTAAGAAGCACAGCAAATCGAAAGGACACCATCATTTGACTCAGCAGAAAAAGCAGGAGATTAAGGAAGCTTTTGAATTATGACACTGATGGCTCAAGTTTTCTGCATTCTATCTATAATCAAAATAGTAATGACTATACTTTAATGTATATTTTAAAATGCTAATACTATGATTTATAGGTATTATTGATGCCAATGTGCTGATAAATTGCTTATTTTTTATTGTGTATTATTTTGTTGAGAATTATTGATAAATATGTATTTGAAATACTAATTGAACCTTTTAATATCTATTTTAATTAGAAATTTTTTATTAGTTATTTTGTCTCTATTATAAATTTTTTCTATTGTGCGCAAATTTAATTTATTAATTAAAATAATTATACATGTATGAACAAAAAATTTTAATTTTATTATTTTTTGTATTTTTATTATAAAAGTAACTTTTATTTTTGTCAAAAAGGTAACCTTTCTATTAGTTGCATATTTTGAATATTAGACAACACTTGTATGGTTGTATATCCAAAAGAAAAGGCAACACTTGTATAGGTTGCATATCCAAAAGAAAAGGCAATGCTTTTAAAGGTTGCATATTCAAAACTAATAAGCAACACTTCAAAGGATTACAAATTCAAACTTATAAGCAACACATAAAAGGGTTGCCTTTTATGGCAAATAGGCAACACTTTTTAGTAGTGGTCAAAATATAAGAGAAAAGATAACACTGCAAAAGTATTGTCTCAAACACACCTCTGAAGTATTGTTGTTTTTCAACCAAATGCAACACTTACCAGGTGTTGCCCTCAAAATCGTTGCTTTTGAAGCAAAAAAAAAGTGTTACCTTGATCTAAGGCAACGGTCGCATCTGCAACGCCCCCCAAAAACGTTGCGTTAGGTCCAAAAGTGTTGCCATAGATCAAAAGCAACTTTTTGTCAGCCTTTAGACAACACTTTTTAAATGTTGCCTCAACCTGAAAATGTCGTGTTACGTTTGTTGGGAGGTTTGGGTTAAAAGCTCTTTTGCATGTTTTGGCATTGTGATCAGCAGTGACGGATTTAGAAAATTTTAGAAGTGAGGAAAAAATAATATAGCAAAATAATAAAAAAATATTAATATTAATATATTTAGATATTTAAATTTTGGAGTATATTAGTTAGTCAAGTTTCTAAAAAATAATATAATTAACACATCTAAAAGTATATTAATTTAAAAATACTTTTTTCATTTCAATGTTTTGGTAATATTGCATGAGTAATACATTTATTATTAGAACCGCCGCCATTGAGTTCACCAAGAAGAAGGACGACGAAGACAGTGAGTTTGGAAAAAAGGAATCGGGAGAGAAGACCACACCGGAGTGGGAGCTGACTCCATTTCCCATTCTTCTTCTTCTTCTTCTTCTTCTTCTTCTTCTTCTTCTTCTTCTTTTTCTTCTTTATTTTATAATATTTTTTGTTAGAGGTAATTTGGTAATAAATTTTAAGATTTTGGTAAAAATGATGATTTTAAAACTAAGTTAAACTTTAGGGATGATTTTGTATGCAAAAAAAGGTTGGGGACGAAAAAAAAAATTTCTACTTATACCTTAGGGACCAAAATCGTACTTCACCCTTATTAATACTAACATCTAGTCAAGCATCTAATATCCATCAAATCAAATTTTTATTGATTATTTTTTATATGATACAAAAAAAAATTATACCTTAATAGCTACAAAATCTATAAAGAGTATAACTCGAATGAATTAATTTAGAATGTTCTCTATTTTTTATTTTAGTGTTTGAATTTTCACTAAAATTATGTGAGAGGAATAAAAAACTTGTTAGAAAAATAAAAATTCAAATTAAATAATACAACCACAATTCTCATTATATGTAGGTATAGATAAAATAATATCTTTTTTCTATTAAAAATATTTAAATAATTTT
>NC_029794.2:101311209-101319742 GCF_000816755.2 Arachis ipaensis
TTACATGATTTTCTTTTGAAGTGTGGGGACAAATAAGTTATTACAATGGGACAATTATCTACACATATATATTTATTATTAATTTTTTAAAAATTTAATAGGGCAATTGCCCCCACACTAGTATATGTAGATCCGTCATTGGTGATCAGGCTCACCACACTTTTCACATGTTATCCTGGATATTTTTTTTTGTTTTCGTTCCATTTGGTCCATCTTTAACATGATCACGTCTTCTCCTTTTTGTTGGGCGTCCAATAGGCATTTTGAATTTGGGTGGGAGTGGAGTTAAGTAATCAGTCTTCTTCAATTCCAATATTTTTTACTATTCCCTAGGTTGAGGCAATGGTTATAGGTGGCTGTAAAGCATCCATCTTAAGCCATTGGTGCACATAACTCTCTGGTCTATCACTCCTTTTTGAAATGGCCGTGATGAGCGGATAATTTATACGCTTTTTGGCATTGTTTTTACATAGTTTTTAGTATAATTTAGTTAGTTTTTAGTATATTTTTATTAGTTTTTAAATAAAATTCACATTTCTGGACTTTACTATGAGTCTGTGTATTTTTCTGTGATTTCAGGTATTTTCTGGCTGAAATTGAGGGACTTGAGCAAAAATCAGATTCAGAGGTTGAAGAAGGACTGCAGATGCTGTTGGATTCTGACCTCCCTGCACTCAAAGTAGATTTTCTGGAGCTACAAAACTCCAAATGGCGCGCTCTCAATTGCGTTGAAAAGTAGACATCCAGGACTTTCCAGCAATATATAATAGTTCATACTTTGCCTGAGTTTAGAGGACGCAAATTGGTGTTCAACGCCAGTTTCATGCTGCATTCTGGAATTAAACGCCAGAAACAGGTTGCAAAGTGGAGTTAAACGCCAGAAACAGGTTACAAACTGGCGTTCAACTCCAAGAGAAGCCTCTACACGTGTAAAGCTCAATGCTCAGCCCAAGCACACACCAAGTGGGCCCTAGAAGTGAATTTTTGCATCATTTACTCATTTCTGTAAACCCTAGTAACTAGTTTAGCATAAATAGGACTTTTTACTATTGTATTTACATCAGGAGTTTTATCTTCGGATCATTTTTAGTCTTGGTTACTCCGGTTCCCCTCTGGGGCCGAGACCAATGAACTCCATTATCACTTATGTATTTTCAACGGTAGAGTTTCTACACACCATAGATTAAGGTGTGGAGCTTTGCTGTTCCTCACGAATTAATACAAAGTACTATTGTTTTTCTATTCAATTCAAGCTTATTCCGATTCTAAGATATTCATTCGCATCTCAATATGAATGTGATGATCGTGACAGTCATCATCATTCCCAACCTATGAACGCGTGCCTGACAACCACTTCCGTTCTACCTTAGATTGAATGAGTATCTCTGGGATTCCTTAATCAGAATCTTCGTGGTATAAGTTAGAATCCATGGACGGCCATTCTTGAGATCCGGAAAGTCTAAACCTTGTCTGTGGTATTCCGAGTAGGATCTGGGAAGGGATGGTTGCGACGAGCTTCAAACTCGCGAGTGCTGGGCGTAGTGACAGATGCAAAAGGATCAATGGATCCTATTCCAGTATGATCGAGAACCGACAGATGATTAGCCATGAAGTGACAGCGCATTGGAACATTTTCACTGAGAGGACAGGATGTAGCCATTGACAACGGTGATGCCTAATATACAGCTTGCCATAGAAAGGAGTATGAATGATTGGATGAAGACAATAGGAAAGCAGAGGTTCAGGAGGAACGAACGCATCTCTATACGCTTATCTGAAATTCTCACCAATGAATTACATAAGTATCTCTATCTTTAATTTTATGTTTTATTCATCTTTTAATTAGTAAATCTCTATAATCAATTGAATCCGCCTGACTGAGATTTACAAGGTGACCATAGCTTACTTCAAGCCAACAATCTCCGTGGGATCGACCCTTACTCACGTAAGGTTTATTACTTGGACGACCCAGTGCACTTGCTGGTTAGTTGTGCGAAGTTGTGACAAAGAACTAAGATTATGAACATGCGTATTGAGTTTTTAGTGCCGTTACCAAGGAATGGAACCGTCACGATTTTTGTGCACCAAGTTTTTGGCGCCGTTGCCGGGGATTGTTCGAGTTTGGACAACTGACGGTTCATCTTGTTGCTCAGATTAGGTAATTTTATTTTAATTTTAAGCTTTTTATTTCTTATTTTCGAAAAATACAAAAAAAATCCAAAAAAAATTATAAAATCATAAAATCAAAAATAATTTTTGTATTTCTTGCTTGAATCTTGTGTCAGTTTTTAAGTTTGGTGTCAATTGCATGTTTTTAAAATTTGTGCATTTTTCGAAAACTCATGCATATATTCTTCATGATCTTCAAGTTGTTCTTGGTAAATCTTCTTGTTTGATCTTCATATTTTCTTGTTTTGTGTATTTTCTTATTTTTCATATGCATTCTTGAATTCTTAGTGTCCAAATATTAAAAATTTCTAAGTTTGGTGTCTTGCATGATTTCTCTTATTAAAAATTTTTCAAAAATACATACTTGATGTTCATCATGATCTTCAAAGTGTTCTTGGTGTTCATCTTTGCATTCAAAGTGTTCTTGCATGTTTCCTTTGTTTTTATCAAAAAAATTTTATATCGAGTCTTTTTTATGTTTTTCTCTTTCTTTATTAAAATTCAAAAATCAAAAAAATATCTTTCCCTTTTTCATTCATAAATTTTCGAAAATTTGAGTTGACTTTTTCAAAACTTTTTAAAATTTAGTTGTTTCTTATGAGTCAAATCAAATTTTCAATTTAAAAATTCTATCTTTTTCAAATCTTTTTCAAAAATCAAATCTTTTTCAATTTTTCCTTCATATTTTCGAAAACTTTATGATTGATTTTCAAAATCTTTTTCTTATTTTGTTCTAAACTTTCAAAATCTTTACTAACAATTAATGTGATTGATTCAAAATTTTTAAGTTTGTTACTTGCCTAATAAGAAAGGTTCAATCTTTAAACTCTAGAATCATATCTTTTTAGTTTCTTGTTAGTCAAGTAATCAACTTTGATTTCAAAATTTAAATCTTTTCAAATTTCTTTTTCAAATCTTTTTCAAATTAAGTTTCAATCATATCTTTTTCAAAATCAATTTCAAAATCTTTTCTAACTTCTTTTCTAACTTCCTATCTTTTCAAAATTTGATTTTCAAATCTTTTTCAATTAATCACTTAACTTTTTGTTTGATTCTTATCTTTTCCAAAACTACCTAACTAATTCTATCTCTAATTTTCGAAAATCACCTTCATCTTTTTCAAAATTCTTTTTTAAATTAACTAATTGTTTTAAATTTAATTTAATTTGATTTAGTTTTTCCTTTCTTAATTTTTGAATTTTTAATTTTAATTTTTATTTAAAAACAAAAATAATTTTATTTTATCTAATTTTCGAAAATTCTCCTCCCTTACCTCCTTCTATTTATTTATTTATTTACTAACACCCCTCTTTCACCCAAGAATTCTAACATATTCCCTTGCGTTTGGATTCTCATTCTTCTATTCATATCCTCTTCTACTGACATAAAGGAATCTCTATACTGTGACATAGAGGATTCCATATTTTCTGTTTTCTTCTTTTTCATATGAGCAGGAACAAGGATAAGGACATTCTTGTTGAAGCTAATCTCGAACCTGAAAGAACTCTGAAGAGGAAGCTAAGGGAAGCTAAAGCACAACTCTCTGGAGAAAATCTGACAGAAATTTTCGAAAAAGAAGGAGACATGGCCGAAAATAATAACAATGCAAGGAAGATGCTTGGTGACTTTACTGCACCTAATTCCAATTTACATGGAAGAAGCATCTCAATCCCTGCCATTGGAGCAAACAATTTTGAGCTGAAACCTCAATTAGTTTCTCTGATGCAACAGAATTGCAAGTTTTATGGACTTCCATTCGAAGATCCCTTTCAGTTCTTAACTGAATTCTTGTAGATCTGTGATACTGTTAAGACCAATGGTGTTGATCTCGAGGTCTACAGGCTTATGCTTTTCCCATTTGCTGTAAGAGACAGAGCTAGAATATGGTTGGACTCTCAACCTAAAGATAGCCTGAACTCTTGGAATAAGCTGGTCACGACTTTCTTAGCCAAGTTCTTTCCTCCTCAAAAGCTTAGTAAGCTTAGAGTGGATATTCAAACCTTCAGACAAAAGGAAGGTGAATCCCTCTATGAAGCTTGGGAGAGATACAAGGAACTGACCAAAAAGTGTCCTTCTGACATGCTTTCAGAATGGACCATCCTGGATATATTCTATGATGGTCTGTCTGAATTATCAAAGATGTCATTGGACCATTCTGCAGGTGGATCCATTCACCTAAAGAAAATGCCTGCAGAAGCTCAAGAACTCATTGACATGGTTGCAAATAACCAGTTCATGTACACTTCTGAAATTAATCCTGTGAGTAATGGGACGCCTATGAGGAAGGGAGTTCTTGAAATTGATACTCTGAATGCCATATTGGCTCAGAATAAAATATTGACTCAACAAGTCAATATGATCTCTCAGAGTCTGAATGGATTAAAGGAATCATCCAACAGTACTAAAGAGGCATCTTCTGAAGAAGAAGCTTATGATCCTGAGAACCCTGCAATAGCAGAGGTGAATTACATGGGTGAACCCTATGGAAACACCTATAATCCCTCATGGAAAAATCATCCAAATTTCTCATGGAAGGATCAACAAAAGCCTCAACAAGGCTTTAATAATGGTGGAAGAAACAGGTTTAGCAATAGTAAACCTTTTCCATCATCCACTCAGCAACAGATAGAGAATTCTGAGCAGAATCCATCTAGCTTAGCAAATATAGTCTCTGATCTATCTAAGGCCACTGTAAGTTTCATGAATGAAATTAAACAAGGTCCTCCATTAGAAATTTGGAGGCACAAGTGGGCCAGCTGAGTAAAAGAGTCACTGAAATTCCTCCTAGTACTCTCCCAAGCAATACAGAAGAGAATCCAAAGAGAGAGTGCAAGGCCATTGATTTGACCATCATGGCCGAACCTACAAGGGAAGAGGAGGACGTGAATCCTAGTGAGAAAGACCTCTTGGGACGTCCAGTGACCAATAAGGAGTTCTCCTTTGAGGAACCAAAGGAATCTGAGGCTCAATTAGAGACCATAGAGATTCCATTGAACCTCCTTCTGCCCTTCATGAGCTCTGATGATTATTCTTCCTCTGAAGAAGATGAAGAAATTACTGAAGATCAAGTTGCTTAGTACCTTGGTGCAATCATGAAGCTGAATGCCAAATTATTTGGTAATGAGACTTGGGAAGATGAACCTCCCTTGCTCACCAATGAACTGAATGCATTGGATAGGCAGAAATTACCTCAAAAGAAACAGGATCCTGGAAAATTCTTAATACACTGTACCATAGGCACCATGACCTTTGAGAAGGCTCTGTGTGACCTGGGGTCAAGAATAAACTTAATGCCACTCTCTGTAATGGAGAAACTTTGGATCTTTGAGGTGCAAGCTGCTAGAATCTCATTAGAGATGGCAGACAACTCAAGAAAACAGGCTTATAGACTAGTAGAGGACATGTTAGTAAAGGTAGAAGGCATTTACATCCCTGCTGATTTCATAATCCTAGACACTGGGAAGGATGAGGATGAATTCATCATCCTTGGAAGACCCTTCCTAGCCATAGTAAGAGCTGTGATTGATGTGGACAAAGGAGAGTTAGTCCTTCAATTGAATGAGGACAACCTTGTGTTTAAAACTCAAGGATCTCCTTCTGTAACCATGGAGAGAAAGCATGAAAAGCTTCTCTCACTGCAGAGTCAACCAAAGCCCCCACAGTCAAACTCTAAGTTTGGTGTTGAACCCCCACATTAAACTCTAAGTTTGGTGTTGGGAGGTTCCAACCTTGCTCTGATTATCTGTGAGGCTCCATGAGAGCTCACTGTCAAGATATTGACATTAAAGAAGCGCTTGTTGGGAGGCAACCCGATGTTATTTAATCATATCTATTTTATTTTATTTTTGTTATTTCGTGTTTTATTAGGTTGATGATCATGTGAAGTCACAAAAACTACTGAAAAATAAAAAAAAAACAGAATGAAAAATAGCATGAAAACAGCACACCCTGGAGGAGAGTAGTCTGGCATTTAAACGCCAGAAACAAGCATCTGCCTGGCGTTAAACGCCAGAAACAGGCTACATTTGGGCGTTTAACGCCAGAAACAAGCAGCATTCTGGCGTTAAACACCAGGATTACACAGCAAGGGCGTTTTACACGCCTAATTGGAGCAGGGATGTTAAGTCCTTGACCCCACAGGATCCCCACATCTTCTTCTCTCCTTTTCACACCTTTTCATAACTCTCTTCCCCAAATACCCTTCACCAATCACCTCAATCACTCTTTTCCATCACTTCTTCACCACTCACATCCATCCTCTCTTCCCCATAAACCCCACCTACCTTCAAAATTCAAACTAATTTCCCTCCCAAACCCAACCCTAATGGCCGAACCCTACACCTCTCTACACTCCTATATAAACCCCTCATTCCTTCTTCGTTTTCACACAACACAACCCTCTCTTCTTCTCCTTGGCCGAATACATCTTCTTCCCCCATCTCTTCCATTTTCTTCTTCTTCTACTACTTTCTTTCTTCTTTTGCTCAGGGGCGAGCAAACATTTTAAGTTTGGTGTGGTAAAAGCATAGCTTTTTGTTTTTCCATAACCATTTATGGCACCTAAGGCCAGAGAAACCTCTAGAAAGAGGAAAGAGAAGACAATTGCTTCCACCTCTGAGTCATGGAAGATGGAAAGATTCATCTCAAAGGTCCATCAAGACCACTTCTATGAAGTTATGGCTAAGAAGAAAGTGATCCCTGAGGTTCCTTTCAAGCTCAAAAAGAATGAGTATCCAGAGATCCGACTTGAGATCCAAAGAAGAGGTTGGAAAGTTTTCACCAACCCCATTCAACAAGTCAGGATCCTAATGGTTCAAGAGTTCTATGCAAACGCATGGATAACTAGGAACCATGATCAAAGTGTGAACCCGAATCCAAAGCATTGGCTTACCATGGTTCGGGGGAAATACTTAGATTTCAGTCCGGAAAATGTAAGGCTGGCGTTCAACTTGCCAATGATGGAAGAGAACGCATGCCCCTACACAAGAAGGGTCACCTTTTATCAAAGGTTAGACCAAGTCCTCATAGACATATGTGAGGAAGGAGCTCAATGGAAAATTGACTCAAGAGGTAAGCCGGTTCAATTAAGAAGGCATGACCTCAAACCAGTGGCTAGGGAATGGCTAGAGTTCATTCAACGCTCAATCATTCCTACTAGTAACCGGTCTGAAGTTACTATAGACCGGGCCATCATGATCCATAGTATCATGATTGGAGAGGAGGTGGAAGTTCATGAGATTATACCTCAAGAACTTTACAAGGTGGCTAACAAGTCCTCCACTTGGGCAAGGTTAGCCTTTCTTCACCTCATATGTCACCTCTGCAATTCGGCTGGAATTGACATAGAGGGAGACATCCTCATTGAAGAGGACAAGTCCATCACTAAGAAAAGGATGGAGCAAACAAGAGATCATGGACCTCAACAAGAGTATGAGGAAATTCCTCACCATGAAATCCCTGAGATGCCTCAGGAGATGCACTTTCCTCTACAAAACTATTGGGAGTAAATCAAACACCTCCCTAGGAGAATTAAGTTCTAATATGGGACAACTAAGGGTGAAGCACCAAGAGAATTCCATCATCCTCCATGAAATTAGAGAAGATCAAAGAGCTATGAGGGAGGAGCAACAAAGGCAAGGAAGAGACATAGAGGAGCTCAAAAGCACCATTGGTTCTTCAAGAAGAGGAAGACGTCACCCTCACTAAGGTGGACTCATTCCTTAATCTCCTTGTCTATCTATTTTACTGTTTTTTTATTTTTGAGCTTTATGTTTTATTTATGTTTGTGTCTTTACTCGATGATCATTAGTGTTTAAGTGTCTATGTCTTAAAGCTATGAATGTCCTATGACTCCATCACCTCTCTTAAATGAAAAATGTTTTAATTACAAAAGAACAAGAAGTACAGGGTTTCGAATTCATCCTTGAAACTAGTTTAATTATTTTGATGTGGTGACAATACTTTTTGTTTTCTGAATGAATGCTTGAACAGTACATGTGTCTTTTGAATTTGATGTTTATGAATGTTAAATATGTTGGCTCTTGAAGAATAAGGAAAAAGGAGAAATGTTATTTGATAATCTGAAAAATCATAAAAATGATTCTTGAAGTAAGAAAAAGCAGTGAATACAAAATCTTGCAAAAAAAAAAAGAAAAAAAATATAAATATAGCGAAAAAAAAGAAAGAAACAGAAAAAGCAAGCAGAAAAAGCCAAAAGCTCTTTAAACCAAAAGACAAGAGCAAAAAGCCAATAGCCCTTAAAACCAAAAGGCAAGGGTAAATAAAAAGGATCCCAAGGCTTTGAGCATCAGTGGATAGGAGGGCCTAAAGGAATAAAATCCTGGCCTAAGCGGCTAAACCAAGC
>NC_029794.2:101319788-101325753 GCF_000816755.2 Arachis ipaensis
TTAGGGCCACGGCCAAGACTCATAAAGTAGCTGTGTTCAAGAATCAACATACTGAACTAGGAGAATTAATAACACTATCTGAATTCTAAGTTCCTATAGAAGCCAATCATTCTGAACCTCAATGGATAAAGTGAGATGCCAAAACTATTCAAGAGGCAAAAAGCTACAAGTCCCGCTCATCTGATTGGAGCTATGTTTCATTGATATTTTGGAAACTATAGTATATTCTCTTCTTTTTATCCTATTTGATTTTCAATTGCTTGGGGACAAGCAACAATTTAAGTTTGGTGTTGTGATGAGCGGATAATTTATACGCTTTTTGGCATTATTTTTACATAGTTTTTAGTATAATTTAGTTAGTTTTTAGTATATTTTTATTAGTTTTTAAATAAAATTCACATTTCTGGACTTTACTATGAGTCTATGTGTTTTTCTGTGATTTCAGGTATTTTCTGGCTGAAATTGAGGGACTTAAGCAAAAATCAGATTCAGAGGTTGAAGAAGGACTGCAGATGCTGTTGGATTCTGACCTCCCTGCACTCAAAGTGGATTTTCTAAAGCTACAGAACTCTAAATGGCACGCTCTTAATTGCGTTGGAAAGTAGACATCTAGGGTTTTCCAGAAATATATAATAGTCCATACTTTGCCCGAGTTTAGATGACACAAACTGGCGTTCAACGCCAGTTCCATGCTGCATTCTAGAGTTAAACGCCAGAAACAGGTTGCAAAGTGGAGTTAAACGCCAGAAACAGGTTACAAACTGGCGTTTAACTCCAAGAGAAGCCTCTACACGTGTAAAGCTCAATGCTCAGCCCAAACTCACACCAAGTGGGCCCCAGAAGTGAATTTCTGCATCATTTACTCATTTCTGTAAACCCTAGTAACTAGTTTAGCATAAATAGGACTTTTTACTATTGTATTTACATCAGGAGTTTTATCTTCGGATCATTTTTAGTCTTGGTTACTCTGGTTCCCATCTGGGGCCAAGACCAATGAACTCCATTATCACTTATGTATTTTCAACGGTAGAGTTTCTACACACCATAGATTAAGGTGTGGAGCTCTGCTGTTCCTCACGAATTAATACAAAGTACTATTGTTTTTCTATTCAATTCAAGCTTATTTCAATTCTAAGATATTCATTCGCACCTCAATATGAATGTGATGATCGTGACAGTCATCATCATTCCCAACCTATGAACGCGTGCCTGACAACCACTTCCGTTCTACCTTAGATTGAATGAGTATCTCTGGGATTCCTTAATCAGAATCTTCGTGGTATAAGTTAGAATCCATGGACGGCCATTCTTGAGATCCAGAAAGTCTAAACCTTGTCTGTGGTATTCCGAGTAGGATCTGGGAAGGGATGGCTGTGACGAGCTTCAAACTCGCGAGTGCTGGGCGTAGTAACAGACGCAAAAGGATCAATGGATCCTATTCCAGTATGATCGAGAACCGACAGATGATTAGCCATGCAGTGACAGCGCATTGGACCATTTTCACTGAGAGGACAGGATGTAGCCATTGACAACGGTGATGCCTAACATACATCTTGCCATAGAAAGGATTATGAATGATTGGATGAAGACAATAGGAAAGCAGAGGTTCAGGGGGAACGAACGCATCTCTATACGCTTATTTGAAATTCTCACCAATGAATTACATAAGTATCTCTATCTTTAATTTTACGTTTTATTCATCTTTTAATTATTAAATCTCTATAATCAATTGAATCTGCCTGACTGAGATTTACAAGGTGACCATAGCTTGCTTCAAGCCGACAATCTCCGTGGGATCGACCCTTACTCACGTAAGGTTTATTACTTGGACGACCCAGTGCACTTGCTGGTTAGTTGTGGGAAGTTGTGACAAAGAACTAAGATTATGAATGTGCGTATTGAGTTTTTAGCGCCGTTACCAAGGAATGAATCCGTCACAATTTCTGCACACCAGGCCGTCATTGCATGCACACAAGGAAGACCTATAAGAAAAAGGTAGATAATAATGTATGAATCGAAAAACAAAGTAATGTAACATAAAATATAGTAACATATAAAGTGTATTTTATACCTATCAATTGCCACATATTTCAGGTACATGTGCTCTTGCCTAAATGCACCCCAAGTTTTTTATTGTGTATTTGGACCTCAAATACATGACAATCATTGTCTCCAGTCCATTCATCTAGTCTTTTTTGTTGAATTGAAGCTAAAGTGCCTGTGTATGTACTTAAGACCTTCTTGTATCTAGCGATTCTTCTCATGTTATAACAACGTAGCTCTTCCAACCTTGTCAGAATGGGCTTCCCTCTGTAATGGACAATTTTGGCATTCCATACTTTAGTCATGTTATTAGTGATGTTATCAAGCTTTATCCAATGGCTAAAGTGTGCTTTGACCCAACAAGAAGGCTAAAATTTGGCAACATAAGCCCAAGCAGCCTCATTGATCCTCTTAAGCCTTTTCATATTTGGTTGGAACTCAGTATCTGTACTACCTTTTGCACAAGCCTGCATAATATTCTTTATTTGTTTGTCCTTGTATTTGTTTATAAAATTTTTTCAAATGTGTCTCACATAGTTTCAGTGGTGAGCATTGGGCATGACCTCTTGAAGGGCTGGAAGTAATCCCTGAGAAATAACAAGCACGCATACAAATTAATTAGAGTTTACTCACTACTATAAAACATAACACAAATGAACAAAGAAAGCAAACTAATTAAATATGGGTAAATACCTTCTGCTGGTATGAAATGAAGTTCCAACCTTTCACTATGCAATACCCTAAATCTTCTTGCAGCTTTGTCAAGAACCATTTTTAACTATCTTTTGTGTCACTATCTGCTATAGCATAAGCAATCACATAAAAGTGATTGTTTTCATCCTGTTCGACTGCTGACAAAAGCTGTCTCCCATAATAACCTTTGAGGAAGCAACCATCTAAACCAATCAAGGGCCTGCATCCAGCCTTAAAGCCTCTTTTGTAGGCTTCCAAATAGATGTATAGTCTTCGAAACAAGGGTAGTGATTGAGGGATTAGCTCTACCTCCAAAAGGGCAAAACTCCCAGGGTCGCTCCTCAAAATCTCATGTAGATAGTCCCTGAGTTTCCCGTATTGTGCCTTTTTATTACCATATACCTTTCCCTAGCAGTTCTCAAAGCTCTATAAAGTATTTTATCATTAGTCACCACATTGTAGTAAATCTTTATATGGTCAAATGCTTCTACATGTGTCAGATGTGGCTAACTTAGAAGTATCTTTTCTAATTTTTCTGCAATCTAATTCTGATCAGCCGTATAAATTCCAAACTCTCTTCCACATGTATGAATTGAATTGTATGTCTTGATTTGGTAACCCCCTATTTTAGAATTCTTCGCACAATAAATCAACCAATGCCAGTCATTCTTCTCTTGCTCATTACCGTTACCTCTATTGTTTGAAACAACAACATTCATATTCAGATCTTGTTTTTCTGTTACACCAGTAGCATTCAGATTCATATCAAAATTTTTTGCAGCACCAGCAATATTGGCATTCACATCAGAGCTCTTTGCACTACTTACAACATTCAGATTCACATTACAATTGTAGTGAATAGGAACATCATCTAAATGCATAGTCTCTTTCGCCACCTCTTTTGTCTTTTTCTTTGCCTTAAGCCTTCCCTTAGCCTTTTCTTTCTCACCTTCCTTTCCCATCATATGTTCTCCATACACACAAGCTGCCCTTACCCTTCTCTTGTCATTTTTTATATAAAAGATCCTCCTCCCTTTTTCAATGATAAAGTCTTTCAAAACCAATTTAAATTGATCTAGAGATTCAAACTCCATACTAAGCTCAAAATTAACTTCACCAAATACTGCAAATGGATTAAATTGTGCCAAGGCAAATCCATCACCACCCTCATCACTTGAGATTGGGGAGTTAGAAAAGCTTCTGATTCATACTAAAAGACAAAATCTAACTCACTATCATGCTCTTCATTAGAATATTATTGTTCTCCAATAGTAGTAGCACGCTCTGAAGCATCAAACCCAGTAGTAGTAGCACCAGTAGAAGTAGGCCCATTAGCAGTAGGAGTAGCCTTAGAACCTTTGGATTTGCATTTTATTCCTCCAAGACTAGCAGAATTTTTTGTGGCACCCTTTACATACTTTTTCTTTGGACTTATCTTTCCCTTCTCTACCTTCTTTCTTTTATTATCATTCTTTGTTAAATCAGATTTCTTCTTCATTCCCCTTTTTACCAACCTTGTTTATAATCATACACTCTTCATCACTTGTATTTGAAAAACCAGGTGGAGGTGGTTTATAGAGTTTGTTCTCCGCATTTTTGTAGCCATCATCCTTATCAGAACTCTCCACATCTGCATCATGCTCCAGCTCATCTTCTTCAAAAGGCACTTCAAAATCTTCTATTATTGGGTGATCAAAGTAGATATAAAACTTATTAGTATTCATTTACCATCTTATTCTTCTGCATCTGCCTGATTTCCTTATCCTCATGAATAGGATGAAGACCAAATTCAAAATCAGGAGTAGCTGTGTCATACAAATACATTTCTTTATAAGCATGGTAACCGAACTCTATAAATAATTTTTTCAAGTCAAAGTAGTATACCAGGTCAATGTCCATGTTGAAAAATCTTTTACTTCTCCATTGATGTAAACAATAACTTCTTTATTATCCTTCACAAAACTCCCACCATAATGAAAGACAGGAACCACATTGTCAATCATCTATAAGTCATATAAATAATAGTAAAAATATGTCAATATCCAAGTTTAGTCAATGCCTTAAGTTTAGTATATTTTATGCCATATAAGCCAAATCCACCGATTAATTATATTTTAACAAGTTAGATAACAAATGGCCAACTAATACTATAATGCATGAATAATTACCCTGAACCCAAAATATTAATCAAATTTGAGACTAATACACCAAGTATTTTCGAACAATAATGCAACAATGGCAGTGAAGTACTAACCTTGACTTCCATCAATCACAATAGAGACAGAGAATTGGTTTGTGAATGTGTCACCACTAATGATATGAGACTAAGAGAGAACCTCGTCACAGCAACAATGAAAGATGAAAAGAACAGCGAATCAAGAGATCAAAAGGGTAAGGTGATTGGGTTGGAGGATACCAAGGGTTTTTCATAATACCAATGTTAATGAATGGGGTTTGGGTTTGGATACCTAATTCTCTAAGTAGAAAGGCAGTGTTTTGTCCAGAGAGAAAATGATGTCCTTTTATGCTTCAATTTGGGGGATCTATTAGTCCGATTAGCAATACGTGGCAACGTTACGGCAACATCAGCAACATCAGCAATTTGGGGGATCTACCGTTAGTGGTTAACAACTTTGACTAACGGAGAGACCTAAATGTCTCACTTATGTAAAGTTTGGAGACCTTGATTGTAATAAAAAAATTTCGGGGACTAAAACGTCCGATACAAAATTTCTTAGGAACTTTTTGGGTATATACTCATTCTTTTATTTGACATTATTGTATTTATTATTAGATTGTTGATGCTAATAATGGCTATAAACCGACACCAACTAGCCTTTGAAATCAGGTTTGAATCTTGTACTTTTCTATCTAGTAAAGTCTTTAGTCATTATTAACATATTGATAATAACAAACTTCTTGCAGGTGTGTGACACTTTGATCAAAGACTTCTCCACGAGAAAGTTTGAAGAGTAAAGACAACATGATTTTCTATCACTATTCTTCGCTGAATATTTGTGATAGGTTTTATTATCATTGTAAATGCTAATGTTTAGAACTCAAATATTATATGCAATCACATTTCATTGTAACTTTACAATCACAAGACATGTTCTTGGATGGTACTATTTTAATTTTCTACATTTTAAAACCTACTTCTTAGATTAGATATATAAACTTGTTATTGATATTGTGCTTAATAAAATATTTCATTTTGTAGTAATTAACT
>NC_029794.2:101325776-101332426 GCF_000816755.2 Arachis ipaensis
TAACTTTATTATATTTATATTATGTGCAAATAATAATAATTTTCTTAAAAAATAAATTGATATTTTAGAAAAAAATGGGTTTAGCTAACCCGTGTTCTAAGGGCACAAGTTAAGGTTGCTAGTAATAGAAAGTTTTAAAAACTTTACTTTAATAAATACACAACAAATGCATTGAAATTTTAAATTTTGCATCTTTTCTATAAAGACTTTCTTAATTTGTAACTTTATCATATGTCCTAAGGGCACATGTTAGTTAAACTCAAAAAAGATAGGTTGTTAGCTCTAATAAAATGAGTATAATCTTACACTACAAGAAAAACGTTAAATACCATCGGATTTAACATCGGAGCATAGTTGTAAAAACCAGACCGGATTGGCCGGTTCGACTGAAAAAATCAGTGAATCGAATCCCCATCTGGTCCAGTCCAATCCAAAGACCATTTAAGGTCAAGAACCGATCAAGCCGGTGAAAACCAGTCAAAATCGATAAAAACCGATCCAACCGAACCACTCAAGAGAAGATTCCAAAATTGATGAAGATGTGGTTGAACTTGGGTTCTCCTTGCCGTTAAGCTATGGTATTCCTTGCTATTTCATATGCTAATTATTAATTATATAGTAAAATCGCACAATAATTTTTTTAGATATTATTTTAATTTATAAACTAATTAATTAGTTATTAAAATAAAAAATATTTACTTTAATATAAAAATAAAATTAAAAAATCTTTATTATGAAAAAATATTAGAATTTTATATACTTATTTAATAATAACTAGATTATAACTTGTTGATTATAATTTGTTGAAGCTAGCTTAATTATTTTTAAAATATTAGTTAAGATATGTATTTTAAATTTTAATTTTAGGTTTTTCACTATTTTATATTTTTTATTTAAATAGGACTGGTTCTATCGGTTCAACCAATACCTTATCGGTTGAACCAATGAACCAATGACGATAGCCTGACCGATTTGGTCACCGATTCGGTTCTTACAACTATGCATTGGAGGTTAGTGTCGGGTTTAGCGGCGGATTTTGCAATAAATTCGTTGGGCAAAAGATTTACTGTCGGATTCTGGTTTTCGATGGTAAATCTACCGGTAATAGTTAGAGAAAAAAGCAAAATAATTGGCACCATGGTTACTGTTAGATTCACAGGCGAATAAATCCGGCAGTAACCTTGATTAGTGAAACATTGCGTTTTGGCCAACCGCAAAGTTTTACCAGCGAATTTATCCGCCGGTAAATCCGGCGATAAGTGTGCCCTAAATTCGAACTGCAAACCCTCTTCTCCCTCATATTGAATTAGTCTCTCTCTATCCCTCTCGCTCCCACTCTCTCTCTAACCCTCTCCCCCTTCCCTCAATGTTCTCTTTGGCAACCTCCTCTAACGGCCCTCTCTCGTCGTCCAAACGGAACTGCCACTGTTGGTGCCGCTTCTGCCGCTGCTCACCGCTTTTGTCGTTGTTGTTGCTGCCGCCTCTTCCGCTGTTGCTCCCTCCAGGTAGCACCCTTTTCTCCCATTTCTTAAATTTGGTTCTGACTTGGTATTGGATGACAATTGATGAGAATATATTCTAACTTGATTCTAAATTGGAAGTCGAGAATAGATTCTAAATTTTGTTGTTTATTGTGTTGTTCTAAATTTTATCTAATTTTGTACTCCACTAATTAGTTAACAATGTAAATTATATAGTGGCTAATATAATTTAAATTTAGAGACAAATACATATTTACAATATTAGCTTGAATAACGTCTAGTAATTTATACAAACTAAAATTTAAAGTTTTGGTTTGAATTTATAAAAGTATGTGAAGTAATAGGTTTTATATAATATTTAATCTCATCAATATAAGGGTCGAGTTAGAAAGAGAATATCATTAATATTTAACAATGCTTGATGATATGCATGTTTTAGTAATGTTAAATGTAACACCCTACCACACCGAGCTTTACGCTTAAGTTCGTAAAACAGAGGTGGTGAGGTACTACGACCTCTAAAAAAAATATATACATAGTATAGTTGAAAGGAATTTATATTCGAGGAGCCTTGAAAGAAAGTTTAAACAAGAGTCACAAAACGAAAAGCACAACGCTCACGTAAACAGGAACTTGCATATGAAGAAAAGTAAATACACGTATATGTAATAAGAGCAGAGTGTCAAAATAACCAGAATACCAAGCTCTGGGCTCAACCTGCGAAGCCAAGGCTAGCCGGAGAATATGTACATACATACATATATAAAGTATATCCCGTAAAACCCCGACATACATAAAGAAAGCACCTAGTTCTACAAAAAGCCTCTAAGAGGATTAAGCATAAGATATTCATACATAGGAGAGTCTATAAATATTTATACATAACTGATAACCCAAAATATAACAACCCATCTTCGCTTGCCATAAGAACCTCCAGACGCTCACCGAGGCGCATCTCGACCTGCATATGAAAACAACAATATTTGTATGGAATGAGAACCGGAGATTCTCAACATGGTAGTGGTCCCACATAAATAATATATAAGGTCCCAGGAAAGCCAGAGGCAATCCTAGAACTTCGACACTCAGATTTAAACTTTGAGGATTAAATTAAACTAGTAATCATGTAAGACGTCTAAGGTTCTCAAGTTCTAAATCTAGCCCTTTCTCATTACTTCACCGTCACCTCCTCCAAACCTCCGAAACACCAGTGGAACTACCCTCGTCAAACCTCCACCATACGAGGGATATCTCAGTTGCATAGACAAGCAAAGCATGCAAGTAAAACACAATTAAGGAAACAAATACTACAGTTAAGTCATGTAGCATATAGGCATATTACATAAAAATTAGGCAAACCAACACATGCCCACTCAAACAAGTCATACAAATACATATGATGTATGTCTATTCTACTGGCCGTGAGCTCACGTGTCGGTTAAATCTCCAGAATTTGACACATTCGATAGCTAACCCGGATATTGTCTCTAGGTTGTGCATCCCCAAGAGGAATTTTAACGAAGGAGAGTGCCTTTCCACCTTCTCCTAGAGGTATCAAGAAGGAGTGTGCATTTCCACATCGAAGGAGTGTGCCTTTCTACCTTATAACCAGAGAAGAACGTGGAAAGAAACAAAATGATGGAGTGTGCCTTTCCACCTTCCCCACACCCCCATCTCGACAAGTGAGGAAATTCTTCATCCTCAACTTGCCAAATCCATGAGTGGGGCAAAACCACCATCCTCACAAAATTATTCATAATCTCATTCCGTTCACAATCACAGGTCAAACCTCATCATTCTCAATTCTGTCATCCTTCATATTATCATTAGTATTTCCGCACTTCCTTAGCCAGGAAATCATTACTTTAAAACATTTCTTTATCGCCAAGTTAACACTCTCTCAAGGTTCTCCCCTTTCACCAAGATTAAAATTAAGTATTAGGACCTTAGAAAGTAAAAATAGAGGTTTAGAGGTTACAAAATAGATTGAAAATCACAGAAAGACACTTTTCTCAAAACAGGATGTCTCGCGTATGCGAGCTCTATCCACATATGCAAGCCATATCTCGCATACGCGGGTCCTGTATGTAACATCCCTTCCAGCAAAATACCTTACTTAAGTCAGGGTATTTCTACTAGAAAGAACATTACATAACCTTTTCTAGTATTAAATACTTAATTACCGAGCCTTTGTATCGATTTCGCGTTTTAGTTTTTAAGAAAATACTGGAAAATTTTGTTTTTATTCATATTTAAATTTTTCAAAAATGTGGGATGTTACACTGTATCTTCTTAAAAAGCTGTTACAAAACCTACGGGAATACTTTTGTACACCGAACTTCCGACGCATATAACATTTTCATTAAAAACTATTTTTTGTCTGTTCTTCAACGACGTAATCTTCACGGACCCAATTTTCATTTAAGATAAGTTTGGAAAAGTTTAAGGGTCCGAAAATTGAGTTATGGCTCGCCAAAGTTCAGTCAAAATCAAGATTTTCACAAAATTCTCTAAACCTCCATTTTTACCACATTTCATTTTAAAACCAATGTTCACTCTTCAAACCATACCCATTGTGTATAAATTAAGATTACAACCATCCCATCTCATCTCCTCTCCTTCACATCATTCTCTAAATTATATTGAATTACACTCTAAACATCCAAAATCATATAACATAACTCATCATGGTTCATTATCATTATCAAATATTAACATAAACAATCAATAATATCATTACTCATTAACTCCATAATATCATTATTCATTAACTCATTATCAACATAATTTCATGTTTACATCAAGGTCACTAAACATTAACATATTCACACAATTCCAACCTATCCTATGGTCTTTTAACCTATGTTTTCACAAAACATTATATATTATCTATGAGAAACCAAAATCATACCTTAGTCGATTCCTCCTTAAGCCCGAAAAATCACTAACACCACCGTCCCACCAATGTCCCAAATGCCAAAATACACACCAACAACAACTCAGCCTCCAAGATCCAAAATCAAGCTTCCAACACCACCAATTTGGTTCTAAATCACATATATACAATCTAATGCCATACCAATATTACTAAAATTAATATATAGTTTACTAATTTAACAATTTTACAAGGGTTAGAGGTTTCTCACCTTACTAACGAGAGTTTGGGACAAGACCCAGCAAGCCCATAAAGCTAGTTCGATCCTAAACACCAAAATTCAACAAAATCTCAATACAACGACTTCAAGATTTCGAAAAAGAAGGGGTGAGAAGCTGGAAAAGAAACTAAGGCTTACCTTCCAAATTGTTTAGTGGATTTTGTAGAGCTTGATGCAGTGATCGCGTGGCCACAAACGGTGCGGCGATCGGAGCTCGAAAGTGAAAGATATGTGAGATTTAATGGAGAGTTAGGGTTATTGGTGCACGAATTGTAAATCACACTTTTTACAACTCGTACCACTAACCAGCAAGTGCACTGGGTCGTCCAAGTAATACCTTACGTGAGTAAGGGTCGATCCCACGGAGATTGTTGGCTTGAAGCAATCTATGGTTATCTTGCAACTCTTAGTCAGGAAAACAATAAAATAATTCACTTATCAAATTTGATTGCAAGGAATAAAAGCGCAGAACACAAATTATACTTGTATGCAATGATGGAGAATATGTTGGAGTTTTGGAGATGCTTTGTCTTCTGAAATTCTACTTTCCTCTGTTTTCTGATTCATGCACGCACGTCCTCCTATGGCAAGCTGTGTGTTGGTGGATCACCATTGTCAATGGCTACCATCCATCCTTCCAGTGAAAAGGGTCCAAATGCGCTGTCACCGCACGGCTAATCGTCTGCAGGTTCTCAATCGTACCGGAATAGGATTTACTATCCTTTTGCGTCTGTCACTACGCCCAGCACTCTCGAGTTTGAAGCTCGTCACAGTCATTCAATCCCTGAATCCTACTCGGAATACCACAGATAAGGTTTAGACTTTCCGGATTCTCTTGAATGCTGCCATCAATCTAACTTATACCACGAGGATTCTGATTAAGAAATCCAAGAGATATTCATTCATTCTACGGTGGAACGGAAGTGATTGTCAGGCATGCGTTCGTGGGGGAATGAGGATGATTGTCACGTTCATCACATTCATGTTGAAGTGCGAATGGATACCTTAGATAGGAACACGCATGTTTGAATGGAAAACAGAAATACTTGCATTAATTCATCAAGACACAGCAGAGCTCCTCACCCCCAACAATGGAGTTTAGAGACTCATGCCGTCAAAAGGTACAAAGTTTAGATCTAAAATGTCATGAGATGCGAAATAAACCTCTAAAAGTTGTTTAAATACTAAACTAGTAACCTAGGTTTACAGAAAATGAACAAACTATGATAGATGGTACAGAAATCCACTTTTGGGGCCCACTTGGTGTGTGCTGGGGCTGAGACTTAAGCTAATCACGTGCATAGGGCTGTTTTGGGCGTTCAACGCCAGCTTTGGATCCTTTTCTGGCGTTGAACTCCACTTTGTAACTTATTTCTGGCACTGGACGCCAGACTGCAGCATGGAACTGGCGTTGAACGCCAGTTTACGTCATCTATCCTTAAGCAAAGTATGGACTATTATATATTGCTGGAAAGCCCTGGATATCTACTTTCCAACGCAATTGGAAGCGCACCATTTGGAGTTCTGTAGCTCCAGAAAATCTACTTTGAGTACAGGGAGGTCAGAATCCAACAACATCAGCAGTCCTTTTTCAGCCTGAATCAGATTTTTGCTCAGCTCCCTCAATTTCAGCCAGAAAATACCTGAAATTACAGAAAAACACACAAACTCATAGTAAAGTCCAGAAATATGAATTTTGCCTAGAAACTACTGAAAATAACTAAAAACTAACTAAAACACACTAAAAACTATATGAAATTAACCCCAAAAAGCGTATAAAATATCCGCTCATCAGTTATGGATCTCTCTTCTTCTCCTCCCTATTGGTTTCAACATTTTCCATATCATGAGGAAGAAGGTTGTATTGTGGTTCTTATATGTTGGGCTATAGGCCCGGTTTGGACCCGGTCCAACCAGTTCAACCCGTTCGATCCAATTTTAGGTCAAAACCTTTAAAATTAGTGTCAAAATTCGTCTTTTAATTATTTCTACTCCATTAAATTATTAAATTTAA
>NC_029794.2:101332572-101341587 GCF_000816755.2 Arachis ipaensis
AATGGGTTAGATAGGTTTAGATTCAAGGGTTCTAACTTTGCAAAGTTTCATGTTTGAATATGTTTTGATTGTTGTGCAGTTTATCACCGTGAAGGTTAGCACTTTTTTAGGGGAGGTTATGTCAAATTTCTTCCAAATAATATAATTGTAAGAAGATTTGTGTTAATTGGTATGCTCTTTGCAGACATGACAACAGGTAGAGGTGTCATGGATCAACCTCGTGGTCGTAGTCGTGGTAGAGAGAGGGTTTCTACTGGTACCCCTAGGACTTCTCAGTCATCCCCCTCTACTCCGACTACCTCGATGACGTCACAAGCAATGGGTGCACCGCACCAGCCGTTCATCATGGTCCCTAACCACAACTACGTGGCTCCTTCTACCTCGACAACACCGCCTTCATCCGCTCAGCAGCCTACTATCTCGACGACACTGCATCCAGCGACAGACACCGTGGTGCTGGAATTATCTCACAAATCTCAGCCAGATGCTCCTCTACCACCTCCCATCGTACAAAGGAAGATTTGGCTTGTGGTTTGTTAGTGTGAGTACTATTTTAAGTCTTTTATATATGAACCATTTTAGTTTGTCAGTTTAATTTAGTTACACTCAATTTTCTAGTTTTAGTAAATTTAGGTTGTTAAGATAAATTCTATTTAGGTTAGTAGGTTTGAACTACTAAAAGTGTTTGATCATTCTTGATTGTTGATGGATGTTGCTTCTTAATTCATATAATACCATATAGATAAAACTATTAATCTTAATTAATTGAACTATTTATTATTAATTGATGGATGTTGCTGCTTGATTCTTGATTCTTGTTTGTTAATTGTTGATAGATGTTGTTGTTTAAGTGAATTGTTGATGGATAGAGTTTTTGGTGCATTCTAATTATAAATGAAACTTGATAAACCACTATTTTATGGTTTATAATGTATTTAATTGTGTGGTTTTATCATGATCTTTACCCACTTATTCATATAATTAGCATGCATTTATATTTTCTTCCTAAAATCATTACATGATTGAAAACTTGCTTCCTAGAGACTTTTAATTATGTATTTTAATTCTCCTTTATTCCATTCGATGCCGTGATCTATGTGTTAAGTGTTTCAGGCTTTATAGGACACGAATGAGTTGGAGATTGGAAAGGAAGCTTGCAAAAATGGAAGGAACACAAGAAATTAAGGAGATGACCAGCGAGAAGTGACGCGGCCGCATGACTCACGCGACCGCGCGGATTGGAATAGCATAAGTGACGCGGAGGCATGGACGACGCGTCTGCGTGGAGAAGCAAAACGCCGAATGACGCGTCCGCATGAGTGACGTGATCGCGTGACGTGCGCGATCTGCATAATCTGCAGAATCACTGGGGGCAATTTTGGGCCCTGTTTCGACCCAGTTTTTGGCCCAGAAAAGCAGACTAGAGCCAGGGAACATGCAGAGACCAAAAACAACGTTCATTCCACATAGTTTTAGTTTTTCAAATCTAGTTTTCCTCTCCTCTAGGTTTTTTTTCTCTCTCTACACATTCATAGTTCTTAGGACTTTTAATTGCTTTTTGCATTGGGATATTGAGAAGAGTTGTTACCTCATCAAGACTTCGTCATTCTAGTTCGTTTTCTTTACTTGGCTTTACTCTTCCATGTCCTTTAATTTATTTCAATTTTACTATTGGATTATTTTAGAATTTATCAATACAAGAGTTACTTTTATTTTTAATTAATTCCTTTGAAGTTTTATTTATCATGTCTTCCTTTAATTCCCTTTCCTATGTTATGAATTCCACATTCACAATGAGCGAGTAGTTCCCTAACTTGATGGGGAGTTGATTGAAAGGAACCCTTGAGTTGGAGTGCTCAAGGGAGAAATTATAATTGGGTTTATTATTGGTTTTCTCTCTAGTCACTAACGCCAGTCCTTCCAAGTAAGTGGATTGGGACTTGTGAATAGAAACAGCATTCCAATTTGTTTGACTTTCCCTTACCTAGTAAGGGATAACTAAACAGAACAACCCCCAATTATCAATTAATCTTAAAAGTACTGCAACAAGAATAGGGCTTCCAACTAATCTACTCCCAGTCAATGCTTTTATTTAAATTACATTAATTCTCTTATTTAATTTCCTGTCATTCAACTCAAATCTTTTTTGAAAATCATCTGATTAATAAAATAGCACACTTTCCTGCAACTCGTTGGGAGACGACCTGGGATTCATACTCCCAGTATTTTAACTTTAATTTCTGTGACATCCTTTTAAATTGATAAGTGGATTTCTGGTTGGTTGAGAACTATACTTGCAACGCATATCTTATAACAATTCTTAACTCGCCAATTTCCGCCACGTCAATTTTTGGCGCCGTTGCCAGGGAGTTGCAATAGAGTGCTAAAGTTATTGATTGGATTTTATTTATTTGCATTTTATTTTATTTTGCTACTATGAGCTGCTTGTTTCTTTCGTTAGATGATGCGTTCACTTCCTTATCCAAGCTTGCCAGTATTCGATCCTGAGATTGAACGCACTATGTCACGAATAAGGCAAGCTCGGCGTCGGTTAGTCCTCTCTGAGGGCGGATCTGAAATGTCATTTGAGGAAGAAACCAGCCCCCGTTCTACTGATTCAGTTGATTTACGTATAGGTGACATGGAAGCACCTAGGAGAGTTACTATCCAGGAGGCTGGAGCCCCTGATTTTACAATGCAACTGTTTCAAGCGCATCTCCAGCGGTGGCTACAGACTTTGAAATAAAGACCGCACTGCTCAATTTGATGCCCAAGTTTCATGGCTTACCTGCTCAATAGCCTATCAAGCACCTGAGAGATTTTCAAGCAGCCTGTTCTACTATCAGGCGTGATGGTGCAGATGAAACTTCAATTTTGCTGAAAGCCTTCCCATTTTCTCTTAAGGGAAAGGCAAGAGAGTGGTACTACACTCAACCCGCTGCAACTGTATCCAACTGGGATACACTCAGAAGAGAATTTTTGGAAAAGTTCTTTCCAGCTGAAGTTACTGATAAACTGAGGAAGGATATTTCCATGATTGTTTATGATGAATCTGAAACTCTCTATGAGTATTGGGAGCGCTTCAATAATCTTCTAGAAGCTTGCCCCCACCATATGATTGACAAGATAGTGTTACTCGGCTACGTCACACAGGGCATGAGACCCCAAGATAAGACCACATTGGAAAGTGCTAGCAATGGGTCTATGAAAAAGTACAAGACCACTGATGAGGCATGGCAATTGATTAGCGACTTAGCTGAATCTACTAGGAATCACAGGCAGAAACAAGGCCGTGCAAAAGCCGTTGCAGAAGTATCCTCTAGCAGAGAGACTGCTGCTTTAACTCAGAGTATCTATGAAATGACCAACTTGCTGAAGCAGATGCAATTGAACCAACAACAAGTTCAGCAAGCTCAACCTTCTCCACCACAGCAAAACCAACAGTTAGTCCCACAGAGAGTTTACAGAATCTGTACTGATTCTAGCCACTATACTGATGAATGTCCGCAGCTCCAGCAGGAAGACAACACCGTGGCAGCCACTCATAACTTCTATGACCGCCCCAACCAAGGGTACAATCAAAGTGGCAATTACAACCATGGATGGCAGGACAATTCTAACCAGAATTGGAGGGACAACAATAACAGAGGAGGCAGAGATAATCAGGGAAATCAGAGGTGGAATAACAACAACAGGCAGCAGAACCAGTACCAGCCTTACAGAGCACCTCACCTGAGGCAATCCCAAGGACCACAGAATACCCAACAGCAGACCTCTCAAATTACTTATCCTTCTTCTTCTGCTAATGATGACTTACTACAATCTATTGATCGGAGACAGCAGACCATAGAAAATAACATTAATGCCACTCTGAATGGTCTGAATGCTACTTTGCAAGCTCTTGTCTCCCAGATTGGATCAATGAATAACTCCAATAACCAACCTTTGAGCTCCAGTGGAATTCCCTCTCAACCATTACCCAATTCCAAGGGCGGTATTAATGCCATCACCCTAAGGTCCGGAACCACACTGCAGGAGAGGAACCAGAAGGAGCCAAGCCCACCAGAACACACCTCAGCTGGAGAGGTAGTAGAAATAGAAGATGTTGAAGAGGAAGAAGACATACAGGACATAACTGAAAAAGAAAAAAGTTTAACCACAGGAGGAAGCATCAAAAGGCGCAGACACTGCAGAAGACACCACTCCTATTCTATTTCCACAACTTGCAAGGAAGCCCAGGAAGCAGCTGGAACCTGATCCAAAAATGGTAGAGATATTCAAAAAGGTTGAGGTAACTGTTCCTCTATTTGATGTTATTCAACAGGTACCTAAGTATGCAAAGTTTCTAAAAGATTTATGTATACATAAAGACAAAATTAATGAATTAGAAACTATTCCTTTAGGAAGTTCCATATCTGCTTTAATGGGTGGTCTACCTGAAAAGTGTAGTGACCCAGGTCCTTGTATGGTTAATTGTACTATTGGTGGTGTAGTATTTTCTGATTGCATGTGTGATTTAGGAGCATGTGTGAGTATAATTCCTTTGTCTATATATGATATTTTGAGGCTTCCCCCCTTAAAAAGGTCAGCAGCTCATTTTGTGTTAACAGATAAAAGCATTATTACAATGGCTGGAGTTGCTGAAGATGTATTAGTAGGAATTAAGGGACTTATGTTCGCCACTGATTTTTATATCCTGGAAATGCCCCAAAATGACTCAGACAAGCCATCATCAATCCTACTCGGAAGGCCATTCCTGAAGACCTCAAAGTTTAAATTAGATGCTTTTTCAGGAACATACTCTTTTGAAATAGATGGCCGAGTAGTGATCTTCAATCTGAATGGAGTTATGAAGCATCCTCCGGAGGATCACTCTATCCTCAAGTGTGACATTATAGATGAAACCGTGGCTGAAGTCCATCAGGAGGAATTTGAAGAGAAGCACGCAGGACAAGGTCCAAGTGTAGGGACATTCTCAGAGGACAATGACAGTGCTCTACCACTGTTACCAGCTCTAGACAACCCAGAGCCTGACCATGATCAGAAGTTAGAATTGAAACCCCTTCCTCCACACCTCAAATATGCTTACCTTGAAGATGGGCAGAGGTTTCCAGTTATCATTGCAAGGGAACTTACTTCTCAACAAGAAGAGCAGTTACTTAGTGTGCTGAGGAGGCACAAGAAGGCAATTGGTTGGAGTTTGGCAGACATAGTAGGCATAAACCCTCAAGTCTGTGAGTATAGAATATTTTTAGAAGAGGGAGCAAGACCTGTCCATCAACCCCAGAGGAGACTGAACCCCACTATTTTAGAGGTTATCAAAAAGGAAGTGACCAGACTACTAGAGGTAGATATCATCTATCCCATCTCAGACAGTGAATGGGTAAGCCCAATACAAGTGGTGCCAAAGAAGTCTGGAGTCACTGCAGTGAAGAATGAGCATGGAGAGCTCCTGACAACCAGAGTTCAGAACGCCTGGAGGGTCTGCATTGACTACAGACGCCTCAACCAAGCAACCCGCAAGGATCACTATCCTCTTCCATTCATTGATCAAATGCTGGATCGCCTGTCAGGTAAATTGCATTATTGTTTTTTAGATGGTTACACAGGTTATTTCCAAATTCATATAGCTCCTGAGGATCAGGAAAAGACCACTTTTACGTGTCTTTTTGGGACTTATGCTTACAAGAGAATGCCCTTTGGCTTGTGCAATGCACCAGCTACTTTTCAGAGGTGCATGATGAGTCTTTTCTCTGATCTTATTGAGGACTGTATGGAGGTTTTTATGGATGATTTTAGTGTATACGGCGATTCCTTTAGCCTTTGCTTAGATGGATTATCTAGAGTATTAGATAGATGTGTCAGTACAAACCTTGTATTAAATTTTGAGAAATGTCACTTTATGGTAAAACAAGGTATTGTACTAGGACATGTTGTGTCTAATACTGGCATTTCTGTAGATCCAGCAAAGGTGGATGTTATTTCCAGTTTGCCTTACCCCTCTTCTGTGAGGGAAGTCTGTTCGTTCCTTGGCCATGCAGGTTTTTGATGAACGGATTTTTGACGGTTTAGAAATTCACTAATAAAATCTCGTTGTAAAGTATAGTTTCTAAACCAAGCACTAATCCTTTCATACAAAAAGTTGTTTGTCACTAGTACAAACCCCTAAAATTTATAAACCAAAGTATTGGACCTCGGGTCGTTCTCCCTAGGAATTGTAATGAAGTGTCTAGTTATCGGTTGTGAGTTATATTTGGGGTTTTTAGGATTTTTAGACAAGAATTATAAATGGTAAGAAAAGTAAACTAACAACTATAAAAGGCTCTTGGGGGGTGTGAGAACTAGAAGTCCTATCCTAGTTATCCTTCTCAATTGTGATGAGAATTGTTCATTGCTACCACTTGGTTAACCCTTACTAAATAAAGGAAAGTCAAGTGGATGAATTGACTTGAGCCACAAGGTCTAGCCAACTCCCAAGAAAAGACTAGCTTTAGTGCACTCCAAACCAATTAGAAATCTCTCCAATTATCAATTAACAAAGGAATTAGATAACTCAAGTGTCACTAATTACTCTACCTAAGCCAAGAGGAACAAAATCTACACTAAAACTAAAAGAGACATTTCAACAAACACATAAAGTGCAATAGAAGTAAACATTATTAAATGCAAGAATTAAAGGAATCTACAACTACAAAAACAAGAGATCAACAATAAAAAAGCAAAGAAGACACATTTATTATGAATTACCTCTTATTGAATTGGAAGAATGTAGAAGGAACAATACTAGATCTACAACAAAATATAAGAACAACATAAAGGAAATTACAACAAAAGAATAGAAGAAGGTTGAATGTAGCAACAAAGAATTGAGAGATAGAAGTGGAAGAAAGCAAAGATTAAAACTTAAATCTAAGAACTAAACCTAATCCTAATCCTAATTCTATAGAGAAGTGAGAGCTTCTCTCTCTAGAAACTAACTCTCACTACTAAACTAAGCTAAAACTAGAGTAATGGTAACTAAATTCTAAAGTATGAAAAGTATCTTTATTCCCCATTCAATCCTTGGCTTAAATAGCATCAGAAATGA
Organism: Arachis ipaensis; assembly: GCF_000816755.2. Lineage (NCBI taxonomy): Eukaryota > Viridiplantae > Streptophyta > Magnoliopsida > Fabales > Fabaceae > Arachis > Arachis ipaensis. The sequence continues at coordinate 101,339,660 of NC_029794.2, forward strand.
GTTGGATTGGGCCCACAAGGCTTTAGAATTCGCTGGCCACGTTTTGCTTTAAGTGAACCAGGTGGCAGCAACGGCGCGTGCGCGTACTATGCGCATACGCGTCACCATGCACGGTTCAACCATAGCAAATATTATATCGTTTCGAAGCTCCAGATGTTAGCTTTCCAACCCAACTAGAACCGCATCATTTGGATCTCTGTAGCTCAAGTTATGGCCGATTAAGTGCGAAGAGGTCGGGTTGACAGCTTTTGCGTTTCCTTTATTTCTCCATGAGTTCTCCATTTCTACATGCTTTTCCTACATTCCCTTGGTCCAATCCTCGCCTCCTAAATCTAAATCACTTAGCAAACATATCAAGGCATCTAATGGAATCAAGGAGAATTAGATTTAGCTATTTTAAGTCCTAAAAAGCATGTTTTCACTCTTAAGCACAATTAAAGGAGAAGTTATAAAACCATGCTATTTCAATGGATAAATGTGGGTAAAAGGGTATAAAATTCCCTAAATCAAGCACAAGATGAACCCTACAAATGGGGTTTATCAACCTCCCCACACTTAAACCAAGCATGTCCTCATGCTTAAACTAAGAATGAAGTAAGGGTATAGCATTTATTCAATGGAAACTAACTAAATGCAATCTACCTATATGCAACTATCTAAATGAATGCAAGTGCTTGGTCAAAATAAATCAATTCCCAAGAAACATATATGCACAAGGGCTAAGGACTAGCAAGTCTAATCCACAATTGAATTGAGTTATTAAATATTTTTACAAACTTGCTTGAAAATTATGATCATAGGTTAAAACATGTAATTGAGCATCAAACCCTCACCGGTAGTGTTTGCACTTTATTCACTCAAGTGTTTAGGGTTGATTCTCTCAATTCTCTCCTAATCATGCTTTATAAGATTTGTTTTTCTTCTAACAATCAACAAATATTTCATGCATGCATACATATATCATGAGGTCTTTTCGTAGGTTGTAATGGGGTTAGGGTCAAGGTAGAATGCATATTTGGTTAAGTGAGCTTGGAATTTGAATCTTTGATAAGCTTAAACTTTCCACTTAACCCATATAATAACCTATACAATTAAATTCTACTCTAACTACCCATTCTACTCACTTTTTCACATACTTAAGTTCTAACCTAACTACCCATTCTTCACTTTTTCACATACTTAAGTTCTAACCTAACTACCTATTCTTCACTTTTTCACATACTCATGCATTTTCTTTTTCATTTCGCAACACTTATGCATTGATCTTATTGAGCTTCTCTTTGGGGCATTTTGTCCCCTTTTTATTATTTTTCTTCTTTTTTTTTCCTTTTCTTTCTTTTTCTATTTTTTTCTTTTCTTTTCCATATTGTTTTTCTTTTTCTTTTGTTCTTTTGTTTTTCTCATTTTTTTTCTTTCTATATACAAGAGCATCAATGCATAAGGTTTTACATTTGATCAATACATGAGTATGTAACCAATTCCCAATATTTTCAATAACAATACAAAATACCCTTTTATTCACCCAATGTCCCAAGGTTCCCACACTTGAATGATACTCACACACACTAGCCTAATCTAATCAAAGATCCAAATTAAGGGACAATTATTATTTTTCGCTTTAAGGCTTGTAATGTGCTAAAATAAAGAATAAGTGGGTTAAGCGTAGGCTCAAATTTGGCTAACAAAGGAAGATAAAAGGTAAGGCCATTTAGGTAAGTGAGCTAATGAAATGATGGCCTCAATCATATAAATGCATGAATACACAAAATAATGGACATAAAGAATCAAACAAATCAAAGATTACAATCATAGAAAGAGAATAATGCACACAAGAAGGAAAATAAGTGGTTATAAGATGTAACCACAACCATTAGGCTCAAATCTCACAAGCTTGTGTTCTTAGCTCAAAACATGATCCATAATATATA
>NC_029794.2:101341664-101342893 GCF_000816755.2 Arachis ipaensis
CGGTCGGACGACCTCCCCACACTTAAAAGTTTGCACCGTCCTCGGTGCACTCAAAGATGAGCAAGGGGGTACGGCGACTCTCCGGATTGCTATGTGTTCTTTCTTCCGCTTCCATGGTTGCTTGTGGTGCATTCGTTATGAAAAACAAAAATATAACACCATAAGATGAGAAGATATAAAAGCAAGGAAGCATACATTGTTGGAATGAGGTGAATCACTAGAATGAGGTGAGTGAATTAGTGTGACATTAAGAAATATTAGGTGTGTGAATTCTAAATTACGCGGTTTAGAACACACATTTGTATAAAGAGCTATGTCACAAAAGAAGCATGCACGTCACTTATCCTAGTGTGCTTGAGATGCTTTAAGTAAGCTTGTAAGGTAAGACAAGCATTAGAGAAGCATGAAAGCATTTAAGCCAAACATATATGGATGCGTATAATCATGAAATACAATGCATTAAGGTAAATGCACAACATCATCCATCAAGAGATTGCCTAATCGAGGGAAAAGGATCCAAATCACATGATGGCTAGCTACAACATGCAATTCAAAAGAGTTATAAGCTCGAAGACAATTCTCATCACTTGGTATTTTTCAAAAGGTAAGCATGAAGAACTCAAAACCAAGTAACAAAATATAACCTCAATCATAGAATCCAACAAAGATTATCTAAAAACATTCATGCTAAAATAGCATTTAGGCAATAAGGGATATAGCAATGTATAGTAAACAAAGTCAATACTCCAACACTTATGATGAAAAGAGAGAAAATAAAATGAAAACTAAACTAAAACTAGCTAATCAACTAACCAACTAACTAATTAACTAACTAAAATAAATGGTTATCCATGGTGTTTGGAAGTGTTGGATGAGGGGTAGGAGAAGGGAAGAAGAAAGGAGAAGGAAAGAATTGGAAAGAGGAGAAGAAAAGAAAAGTGGATGGGAGAAAGAAATCCGCGCGTACGCACACATGGCGCGCGCGCGTCGTTGGCTTATTTTGATAGTGGCGCGTACGCGTCGTGTGCGCGTGTGCGCAAGTGGGGTTTGTGCCAGAGGCACAACGTTGGCGCGGCGCAGGCACAACTCTCTGGAAAATGTATGGAGGTTGGAACTTCTCAATCCGCGCGTACGCACGCATGGCGCGCGCGCGTGGATGGTCGAAAATGCTGGAAGTGCGCGTACGCACCATGTACGCGTACGCGTGGATGGTGCTCTGTTTTTCAAAA
>NC_029794.2:101343553-101355398 GCF_000816755.2 Arachis ipaensis
TCCTTAAGTTGGACTTATGGGGAGCTCCTCATCAAGGTGGCTTGTGCTTGTATTCATCTTGGAACTCCCACCAATGCTTGGTTCTCCATTGTGCCCCAAGATTCTTCATGGATTGAGCCAAGTCTTGATGGAGTTCTTCACAAGCTTGGGGCTCCCAAAGTTGATCCTCTTCTTGTAATCCGGGATCCCACACTTTATTTTCACACCCGTCTTGAAGTTGATCATTATTATTAATCCATCCGGGTGGTGAACAAGATGAATTCTCTATGAAATGCCTAACAATCCTCCTAGACCCATCTATTTGAACACTATTCCCACCTTTGTATTCAACTCTTGAAGTATCAACCAAAATGAGCCTTGATTTGCAACGCCAACCACGAAACATCTTTCGCTTACGCTTCATCCCACAAAGCATCCTAAGTTGACCATCCGTTTCAAGCAAGCCATACTCAAGTGGGCCAATAAAACTAATAGAAATGAATTTTACCCACTCAAGTGAAGGAGTAGATGACAACCTAGGCAAAGATGCTTCCAAAAATCTTGACAAAGCATAACCAACCCTCGTTCTTCTATTTCTAGGGACTTCCAACTCTTCACAAGATCTCTTAATCTCAATCCTTTGTTCAACAATTTTATCTAAACCTTTTCCTTTACTCAAATCATAATAGGGAGATTGATAAAAATTTACCTCCTCAACGCTTTCAAATCCAACCAGAGAAGGTTCTTCATGCTTAAAGGATTCTTCACCACTAAGACTTGATGCTTGATCTTCATCACCAAGGGAACTCAATTCTTTCTCTATCCCATACAAGTCTTCATATGGGATATGACTTGGAAGGTGTGCACTTTCCTCCCTAGCATCAAGTTCAATCATCTTGGAGGGGTTTTGTTCCCATGGAGGCTCCGCATCTCCTAAGTCTTCTACCACTTCTTCCTTGTCTTCAACAATTAAAGCTTCCTCCAATTGTTCCAATACAAAGCAACTTTCGTCATATCCCACTGGAGTTTCCGATCTCTCCTTCATGCTATGTCCTTCATTCGATTCTCCACATGTAGCCATGGGAGTTCCTTGAGTGTTCAAGCATTGGGAGGCTAATTAATTTGTTACCGCATCCAAGGCGGCCATGAAATTTTGCACGTCCCTTTTCATCTCTTCTTGCCCTTGAACAAGAACACCAAGGGTTTCATCCATTAGAGATTGGGGTGGGTGGAAGGGTTCATCAAATTGGGGGGAGGGTTCATAGTAGGAAGGTGGTTCTTCTTGGTAGAGTTGTGGTGGTTCTATGTTTTCCACTCTTTCTACTTGTTGCACAACACACTCCATGGTTGCTTGAAATTGATCCAATGCTTCCTTGAGACGATCCCTCGACTCTTGTTCCTCTTGGATAATATGATTAGGATCATGTGGCTTTTGGATCAATGGATATGAGTATTCTTCCATGGAAGGTTGTGGTGAAAAGTAGTATTCATCTTGTGGTTGAAAATTTTCATATATTGGAGGTGGTTCATCTTGATAATAATGTGGAGGAGGTGGCACTTGAAAATATTGATGTTGGAATGGTGGTGGCTCTATATGTGGTTCATATTGCTCATATGGTTGTTGGTAGGATGGATATGGATTAGGGTCATATGAAGGTGGTTGGTAAGAAGGGGCTTGTGAGTATGGTTGAGAGTTATGTTGAGGGTATGGATCATAGGCATATGGTGGTGGTTCTTGAAAATCACAAGGTGAGTCACCATAGCCATTGGATTGGTATGCATCATAGAATGGCTCTTCTTCATAGTGCATTGGTGGAGGTTGTTGCCATGAAGATTGATCATATGCATATGGCTCCTCCCACCTTTGGTCATCCCATTCTTGATACACATCTTCATTATAGTCCTCATCACCTACAACATAATTGTAACTACACTCATAGCCAAAGTGAGAATTCATGATAGCAAGAGGAAAATGAAAACAAAATCAAATAAGAAGCAAGAAAATTAAATCCTAAAATTAGCAAGAGCTAACAAAAGCAAACATATTCACACTATTCACATATATACAATAACCAATAACATAACACCATTGCAATTCTCCGGCAACGGCGCCATTTTGATGAACGGATTTTTGACGATAACTCAAGTGTCACTAATTACTCTACCTAGGTCAAGAGGAACAAAATCTACACTAAAACTAAAAGAGACATTTCAACAAACACATAAAGTGCAATAGAAGTAAACATTATTAAATGCAAGAATTAAAGGAATCTAAAACTACAAAAACAAGAGATCAACAATAGAAAAGTAAAGAAGACACATTTATTATGAATTACCTCTTATTGAATTAGAAGAATGTAGAAGGAACAATACTAGATCTACAACAAAATATAAGAACAACATAAAGGAAATTACAACAAAAGAATAGAAGAAGGTTGAATGTAGCAACAAAGAATTGAGAGATAGAAGTGGAAGAAAGCAAAGATTAAAACTTAAATCTAAGAACTAAACCTAATCCTAATCCTAATTCTAGAGAGAAGTGAGAGCTTCTCTCTCTAGAAACTAACTGTCACTACTAAACTAAGCTAAAACTAGACTAATGGTAACTAACTTCTAAAGTATGAAAAGTATCTTTATTCCCCATTCAATCCTTGGCTTAAATAGCATCAGAAATGAGTTGGATTGGGCCCACAAGGCTTTAGAATTCGTTGGCCACGTTTTGCTTTAAGTGAACCAGGTGGCAGCAATGGCGCGTGCGCGTACTATGCGCGTACGCGTCACCATGCGCGGTTCAACCATAGCAAATCTTATATCGTTTCGAAGACCCGGATGTTAGCTTTCCAACCCAACTAGAACCGCATCATTTGGATCTCTGTAGCTCAAGTTATGGCCGATTAAGTGCGAAGAGGTCGGGTTGACAACTTTTGCGTTTCCTTTATTTCTCCATGAGTTCTCCATTTCTACATGCTTTTCCTACATTCCCTTGGTCCAATCCTCGCCTCCTAAATCTAAATCACTTAGCAAACATATCAAGGCATCTAATGGAATCAAGGAGAATTAGATTTAGCTATTTTAAGTCCTAAAAAGCATGTTTTCACTCTTAAGCACAATTAAAGGAGAAGTTATAAAACCATGCTATTTCAATGGATAAATGTGGGTAAAAGGGTATAAAATCCCCTAAATCAAGCACAAGATGAACCCTACAATTGGGGTTTATCAGTTTTTACAAGAGATTCATTAAGGACTTCAGTAAGGTAGCACTTCCCTTATCCAGACTACTGTAGAAAGATATTGAGTTCGAGTTCAGTGAAAATTGCAAACAAGCATTTGATAAGCTGAAGACTGCCCTGACTCAAGCTCCAATTGTGAGCGGACCAGACTGGAGCCAACCATTTGAAATAATGTGTGATGCTTCCAACCATGCCGTAGGAGCAGCACTGGCTCAGCGTGAAGGTAAGGATCCTTTTGTTATTACTTATGCGTCTAAAACTTTAGATGCCGCTCAGTCCAGTTACACTACTACTGAGAAAGAGCTTCTTGCTATTGTTTTTGCTTTGGATAAATTCCGAGCCTATTTACTTGGTACTAAAGTAGTAGTGTATTCAGACCACGCAGCTCTAAAGTATTTATTAGCTAAAAAGGAGTCCAAACCAAGGCTTATACGTTGGATACTGCTATTACAAGAATTTGATTTGGAAATTAAGGACAGGAGTGGTAACCAGAATTTAGTGGCAGACCACTTGAGTCGCCTTGAACATATTACAGATGACTCCACTCCTATAGCTGATAATTTCCCATTTCATAACCTGCAAGTAGTATTTGAGATAGTCCCTTGGTATGCACCTGTAGCTAATTATCTAGTTAGCCGCACCTTTCCTCCAAACTTTTCTAAGCATCAAAGAGACAAGCTGAAAAGCGAGTCTAAATTTTATATATGGGATGACCCATATTTATGGAGATGTGGCGCTGACTAGGTAATTAGATGGTGTGTGCCTCAATCAGAATTCCAGTCCATCTTAGAGGCCTGTCACTCATCTGAGAGTGGAGGACATTTTGGCCCTCAAAGAACTGTTAGAAAAATCTTAGACTGTGGATTCTGGTGGCCTACTCTTTTTAGAGACGCTGCTGAATTTTGTAGATCTTGTTTCCCATGCCAGAAATTTGGTAATATATCCAGGAGGGATGAGATGCCTCAACAAATTATGCTTTTCTGTGAAATTTTTGATGTTTGGGGCATTGACTTCATAGGTCCAATTCCAAATTCTAATGGTTATTTTTATATATTGTTAGCTGTAGATTACGTTTCCAAATGGGTGGAAGCAATTTTTACCCGCACTGATGATGCTAACACTGTTGTTTCCTTTGTGAGAAACCATATTATTTGTCGCTTTGGATCACCACGAGCAATTGTGAGCGATCAAGGCACCCATTTTTGTAACAGGAGACTAACAGGATTAATGAAGAAGCATGGGATAATTCATAAGGTTGCAACAGCATACCACCCTCAGACTAATGGGCAAACCGAGGTGTTAAACAGATAAATAAAGCGTATCTTGCAGAAGATAGTCAAACCTCATAGAAGAGACTGGAGCACCAGGCTACAAGATGCACTTTGGGCGTACAGAACCGCATACAAAACACCCATTGGGATGAGTCCTTTCCGCTTAGTTTATGGAAAAGCTTGTCATCTCCCTGTTGAAGTAGAACACAAAGCTTTCTGGGCAGTAAAGGAGTGCAACATGGGAATTGAGGAAGCCGGAGTTGAAAGGAGATTGCAACTGCAAGAATTGGAAAGCCTTCGCCTGGAAGCTTATGAGAACTCAAGACTAAACAAGGAGAAGATGAAGGCTGTGCATGATCAGCACATCAGGAGGAAAGAGTTCCAACCTGAGGATTTAGTTCTCCTTTACAAATCTCGACTGAGGCTCATGCCAGGCAAGTTGAGATCAAGATGGGAAGGTCCATACAGAGTAGAGAAGGCTGAACCGTACGGAGTTTATCACCTAAGCCATCCTTCAAGCTCTGAACTTATCAAAGTTAATAGACATCGTTTAAAGCTGTACCATGGCGAGCAGCTGAAGAAAAACAAGGAGCTCGAGATCTTCCTCTTGGAAGATCCCCACATAGCCGAAGATTGAGCTAGTGGAGCGTCCAACTTACGGACGTTAAAGCAAAGTGCTAGGTGGGAGACAACCCACCATGGTATGATCGTTCTCTTCTTTATTTTTAATTTTCCTATTCAATTACTCTTCTCTTTATTAGTACATTTCGTGCATCTGCATTTACATACCTTTAAATTATAAAAAAAATGTTACGCGACGCGACCGCATCATTGACGCGTCCGCGTCGCAAGGAGATGGGAGAAAATAATAAACGAACAGAGAGTCATGCAGGAGCGTGGCTGGAGGTGTGCCCGTGGCACAAATCGTCCCACACGACCGCGTCGCTGACGCGTCCGCGTCGAGTGGGAATACTGGCCTCCCACGCGGCCGCGTGACCTGGACTTCGACGTAAAAAAGGTGCACAACAGAAAGTTGTGCTAGAGTGGTGCTGGATTGGTGCTGAACGCATAATCCTTTCCACGCGGCCGCGTGACCGACGCGACCGCGTCACCTCGCAACAATTGACCACTCACGCGATCGCATGCCCCACGCGATCGCGTCACCCAAAAGTTGGCACTAATATGATTTTGAACAGAGAGTTGTGCGAGTGCGAGGCTACCCTCGCGCCATTAGCCTAAAAAGGGTCACGCGACCGCGTGACCGACGCAACCGCGTCAATCAGTTTAAGCACAAGTCGCGCAACCGCTTGCCTCACGCGACCGCGTCGCTTGCGCCGCACAGTTTTCCTGTTTTGCCAATTATCTAATCTTTTTCTCCCCATATCCTATTTTCTCTTTTCCCTCCTTATTTCTTTTTCTTCCCTTCCCCCCTTCTTCCTTCTTTCTCACTTTTTACACACTCTCTCTCTCTCTCACCCCCATTAACAAGGTTTTTCTTTTTCTCCTTCCCTCCTTACTTTTCTATTCTTCTTCTTATTTTTATATGTTATCTTCTTTTCTTTTCGTTTTGCCTTCATTATTCATATTTTCTTTTTCTTTCTTTTCCCTTTTTATTTGGTGTTATAAATTTATGTGAGTTATTATTTCTCATTATATGCTTGTGGATTGTTATAAATTTGTTTGACAATTATATATTACTTTTTCAAGGGATGCTTGCATGTTCAAATTCATGCTTTCAATAACTTAACTATCATGCATGCTATATGTTTGTGAAAAGGCCCATATGGGATTACGCATTTTTCTATCATGGCTCACGCGACCGCGCGGATTGGAATAGCATAAGTGACGCGGAGGCGTGGACGACGCGTCCGCGTGGAGAAGCAAAACGCCGAATGACGCGTCCGCATGAATGACGCGATCGCGTGATGTGCGCGATCTGCATAATCTGCAGAATCGCTGGGGGCGATTTTGGGCCCTGTTTCGACCCAGTTTTCGGCCCAGAAAAGAAGACTAGAGACAGGGAACATGCAGAGACCAAAAACAACATTCATTCCACATAGTTTTAGTTTTTCAGATCTAGTTTTCCTCTTCTCTAGGTTTTTTTCTCTCTCTACACATTCATAGTTCTTAGGACTTTTAATTGCTTTTTGCATTGGGATATTGAGAAGAGTTGTTACCTCATCAAGACTTCGTCATTCTAGTTCGTTTTCTTTACTTGGCTTTACTCTTCCATGTCCTTTAATTTATTTTAATTTTACTATTGGATTATTTTAGAATTTATCAATACAAGAGTTACTTTTATTTTTAATTAATTCCTTTGAAGTTTTATTTATCATGTCTTCCTTTAATTCCCTTTCCTATGTTATGAATTCCACATTCACAATGAGCGAGTAGTTCCCTAACTTGATGGGGAGTTGATTGAAAGGAACCCTTGAGTTGGAGTGCTCAAGGGAGAAATTGTAATTGAGTTTATTATTGGTTTGCTCTCTAGTCACTAACGCCAGTCCTTCCAAGTAAGCGGATTGGTACTTGTGAATAGAAACAGCATTCCAACTTGTTTAACTTTTCCTTACCTAGTAAGGGATAACTAAACAGAACAACCCCCAATTATCAATTAATCTTAAAAGTACTGCAACAAGAATAGGGCTTCCAACTAATCTACTCCCAGTCAAGTCTTTTATTTAAATTACATTAATTCTCTAATTTAATTTCCTGTCATTCAACTCAAATCTTTTTTGAAAACCATCTGATTAATAAAATAGCACACTTTCCTGCAACTCGTTGGGAGACGACCTGGGATTCATACTCCCAGTATTTTAACTTTAATTTCTGTGACATCCTTTTAAATAGATAAGCGGATTTCTGGTTGGTTGATAACTATACTTGCAACGCATATTTATAACAAGTCTTAACTCGCCAATTTCCGCCACGTCAAAACTCTGCCAAATTTTCTAAAAAATCTAAATATAATTAAAGTTTATAGGTTACTTAAAATAACTTTTAGTAAACTAATAATCTTAATTTTTTCATTGATAGGTTTGCGCCAAATAACAATGCATGTACACAGGAGTGTACTAATATCATTAAGCTAATGTACGACCACCCATGGCCGAGCTACAAGAAGATCTCAGCTAAGATCAAAGAGTGATGGTTTCAGAAGTGGACGGTAAAAACTTAATATATTCAAACCTTAGTTAGTTTATATCTTCTATTTTGTTTAATTATGTATTTAATTTCAATTTATTCATGCTAAATGTTCTTTCTGCGGGAGAAATTTATATGGATAAGACTCACGATCTCATGATCAGGAAGATCTTCGACCATCAGATGGCTAGGCGGCTTCAGCAGATGTTGGACGACGTACATGAGCACCGCGATCACCTCACCATTTGGCTCCACCCAGAAATTAAGAAGGCACTGTACGTCCATTGGGAGACTGATGAGGGATTCAAGCATCACTGTCTCACGAATAGAGCTAACAGGGCATCAGCTAGGTCATCAAAATATATTGGTGGGTCAGCGACTTTCATGAAGACAAAGACCAGACTGGTAAGTAACTTGTTTTATTTTGTTGTTAAGTTCGCTTAGTCTTAATATATTGCCATTATTACTTGACTTAACATGTGGTTTAAAATTGTGTAGTCTAAGTCGTTAGATCGTGATGCGACGATGACGGAGACCTTTAATTATACTCACGCATTGAAGGAGAACAAGGAGAGATTTGATGATCAACAGGCTGCGAATCATTATGTAAGTAAACATCATGTGATATACCATTTTTAAATTAACTACTGCAATCCTAATCATAAATATATTATACAGGAGTCCTACACGCAGAGATTAGAGGTCACAACCCAGCAATCTCATCGTACTGGAGACGACGGCAACAACTTTGCTGCATCAGTCGTTGATCCTGACATGGTTTCGCACGAGACCGCATCTGAGCTATACAAGAATCGCGTCTACGGCTGATAAACCACTATTTTATGGTTAATCTTGTGCTCAATCGAGTGATTTTTATCAAGAATTTGCACACTTATTCATACAATTTGCATGAGTTTACAATTCTCTCCCAATTTTGTTCTATGGCTGAAAACCTGCTTCCTAAGCCTCTAAATTGTGTATTTTAATTTCCCTTTATACCATTCGATACTGTGATCTGTGTGTTAAGTATTTTCAGGCTATATAGGGCAGGAATGGCTTAGAGGATGGAGAGAAAGCTTGCAAAAATGGAAGGAACACAAGAAATAAAGGAGAAAACCAGTGAGAAGCGACGCGCACGCATGGCTCACGCGTGTGCGTGAATTGGAGTTTTCACTGCGACGCGTGTGCGTACCTGACGCGTACGCGTGACACGCGAAGATGACCAGCGACGCGTACGCATGACTGACGCATACGCGTGACGTGCACCACATGCAGAAAATGCAGAAGACACTGGGGGCGATTTTGGGTTGAGTTTGGACCCAATTTTCGGCCCAGAAATACAGACTAGAGCCAGGGGACAAGCAAAGACTCAACACACATTCTCATTCGCATAGTTTTTAGTTTTAGATTGAATCTGAGAGAGAAACTACTTCTTCCTCCAGGTTTCTTCACATTCATAGTTTTAGAGTTTATGCTTTTGATTTGGATATTGAGAAGAGTTACTACCTCCGTTGAAGTTTCCATTATTCTAGTTTGTTTCCTTATTCCCTTACTCTTTTTCATTCATTAACCCTGTTCAGACATGTTTATGGTTTTTGGGATTTATTATTGCAAAGAACTATTTTTACCTTTAATTAATTTTTAGTTATTATTTTATTTAGTTTATCATGTCTTCTCTTTATTCCCTTTGTATGCCTGTGAACGTTGTATTCATGCCAATGGAATAGACTCCCAACTTGACTTGGGAGTTGATTAAAAGGAGACCCTTGAGTTGGATTACTCAAGTGTTGATTTTAATTGGAAATTGTTGGTCAATTCTCTAATCACTAACGCTAATCCTTCCATAGGAGAGGATTAGGACTTGTGAATAAGAGTTAGCTCAATTACTTGACTTTCCTTTATTCAGTAAGGGTTAACTAAGTAAAAACAACAACCTCTTATTATTGTACTTGAGAAAATCCAACAAGGATAGAACTTCCGATTAATCTTCTCTCGATCAAGGCTTTTAATTCAATTCTCTAAATTCTCTCGTTAATTTTTATTGCTTTAATTAATCATTATTTTAATTTCCGGCTCTCCAACTCTAAAATTTCTCAGCAAATTCCTGACTAATAAAATAGTATTTTTTTGTCAACTCGTTGGGAGGCGACCTGGGAATTCTACTCTCAGTATTTTTATTCTTAATTTGTGACAACCCTTCTAAATTGATAAGCAGAATTTTCATCGGTTAAGAACTGTACTTGCAACGCTGCTCTTATTATAAATTCTTAATCGGCAATTTTCCGCACATCAACGGCCTGGGATCATTCTTCGTCAACAACCTCCGCACATCCACATTGAGACAATCATCCACTTCTGCCACCAGTCGGCCCGTCAATACGGAGGATGGCGTCGATTTGAGAGAGCAGGTGCTGCTCGTCACCCGGAGCCTTCACTAACAGGCTCAGCAGCTGCAGGAGTCTGAGAAGAGGTACCAAGCGATCTTCTCATGTATAACAGACACATATGACCTCAGGCTGGAGTGGAGGCTGGAGCTGAAGCAGCTTCAACAGACGGAGTGACAGATGGCGGTGTACCAAGATCAGATGCGGCCAGTGGTAGTGACGGCGCTGCTAGAAGGGGCACAGACATCCCCATCTAGGCTGCTGCCTTAGCAAGACCGCGGGATGACGATGACGACTATTAAGATCTTTAGTAATTAGGATTTTGTTTTAGACTATTTGATTGTATTATGTCCCCTATTATTTGTCTTTTCATTTCATTTGTATACTTGATATTTAATTTAACATGTTTGATTTCTATTATTTAGAATTTGACTACTAATTGTGCAAAAATAAATTTGTATAAAAAATTTAAAATTGAACCACTAATTGCGTAAAAAAAATTTAACAAAAAAAAACAAGAAATTGAACTTACTGTCAAATTTACCAAGAAAAAAATTCGACTGTAAAAATGCAGGAACAAAATAGTTTAGAGCCAAAGTTACCGTCGAAAAAATCCGCCGTTAACTGGCATTAGATATTCGTAGCTTAAAAATCAAATTCTGTCGCCACAAGTTACTAGTGGACAGCAAAATCCTACGGTAAATAAGTATTGGCAAGATTCATACCATCGGATTTAATCCAATGGTAATCTTATTACCGGAAGATTATTTTCATTTTTCCATCGGTAAATCCGACGGTATTCAGCATTTTTTTGTAACATTAAAAAATGATTTAAGGTTTTAGTGGCAATAACAATGAAAACTAAAAGTGAATAACATTATAATCTTATAATTATTTTTAGTGGCCATATAAATTATCGAGAAAATGACCACAAAAAATTATAACTTTTAGTGGCCATTAAAAAGGTCTTTACCGGCAATTGTATAATTGCCATTAAAACCTTTTAGTGACAAAACATAAGCATCTAATGTCTAATTACCGATAAATGTATTAGCGGCTAATTTTATTATCGCTAAAAACAAAATAAGTGGTTGTTAAAGTGATTTTTCTAGTAGCGTTATCATCAACGACCTAAATTTGTTTATTTTTAAAACTGGGTTAAATGGGATAATAGGCTGAGATATTTTGACATGAGAAAAGTTTGAGGACTAATAATTTTTTGTTGCCTACGTTATCTTTTAATCTAGTAGTCCATTGATTAATTTATTGTAGATCTGAACTTTATTTAAGGGTCTGTCATTAGTTAATGGGTTGTTGCATGCACAAAACGAAATTCAAATATTGATATTTACTTAAGTGGACGAGTGAACTAATAATTTTAATTTATATTGGTCGACATTTTGAGCTAGTAGTTTAACACCTTTAGTCCAAGAACCTAATTTTATATTTTTAACAAACACTTTTAAATATTATTAACTAAGTAATAGTTAAAAATAAAAATAAATATATTTTTTTATTAAATTAAAATACAAGTCTTTGATTTTTGTAGATGAAAATATATAGGCATAGTTATAAAAAATAGATTGAATTAGCCGGTTCTATAAAAAAATTGGTAAACTAGATCTCTAACTGATTCGATTTAGTCCTAGGGCCATTTAAGGATAAATATTGATAAGAACTAGTCAAATTAAAGCGGGTGAAAATCAGTTAAAATCAGTGAAAATTAGTAAAAAATTGATTCAACCGAACCATTTAAAAAAAATTCCAAAATTGATAGAAATGTGATTTAAATTTGGGTCCTCCTTGTTATCGTATATTTCCCTTGCCATTAAGCTAT
>NC_029794.2:101356160-101356838 GCF_000816755.2 Arachis ipaensis
TATATTTAAATTAATGAAATTTTTATTATTCATAATTATTAATATAAATATTATTAAACATATATAAATAAAAATATCAAATATTTTTATTAATTAAAATATCATTATTATTTTTATGATTTTATGATATTTATTAAATATTATTTTTCAAGAAAAATAATATAATAAAATATTAAACTAATTAGTTAGTTATTGAAATAAAAAATAGTTACTTTAGTATGAAAATAAAATTAAAAAATTTTTATTATGAAAAATACTAGAATTTTATATACTTATTCAATGATAACTGAATTATAACTTGTTGATTATAATTTGTTGAAACTTGATTGTTTTTAAAATATTAGTGGAGATATCTATTTTAAATTTAATTTTAGATTTTAAATTATTTTATATTTTTTATTTATATAGAACCGATTTTATCGATTCAACCAATGATTTATCGGTTAAATTAATAAACTAGTAACTCAATAGCTTGGTCGATTTGATCATCGATTCAGTTTTGACAACCATGCATATAGGTCTTTATAAGCGATAATTTGAGTTAAGTATTAAAAAAACTCGTGTTTTCCGTGGTTTACAAATATCAAATACTTATTTGTAATTAAATTTAATAAAAAAATTATTTAACTTCAAAATAGAAGTTAAAATTTATTTCTTATTTTCTCTAAAAATTAATAA
>NC_029794.2:101361335-101362379 GCF_000816755.2 Arachis ipaensis
TTAAGCTTTAAGCTTTAAATTGGACAATTGATGGTGGGTCTCACTAAACAGTTTTGTGCCACTATCTGGAATGAACAGAGACGACAAATAGCCACGCGTTGACTCCAACAGTGAGTTAGCGCACTTCCTTAGATGTAGTATCCTTCAACACATTTCATTCTGTAGTTGCTTAAGCTTTAAATTGGACAATTGATGGTGGGTCTCACTAAACAGTTTTGTGCCACTATCTGGAATGAACAGAGACGACAAATAGCCACGCGTTGACTCCAACAGTGAGTTAGCGCACTTCCTTAGATGTAGAAGTATTTATCCTTCAATACCTTCTTGAGTATACATAGAGTTATATATAACTTATAATGTTAATAATTATAATTAATTAGAGAATTGGATGAAGGTAATTAATTAAACTAAAAATAACTAACTACTGCAAAACCTTCAATAATTCAATTCTCAGCCTTCTCTAGATAAACAAATAATCTACATACATAGAAACATATTTGTTTGTAGCGGTAATTGACATGAAAGTAGTAGTGTCTAGGAATTAGAGGATGATGAGTTTACAGCAGGAGCATGGAGGGACCAATTAATATCATTAGAATGGAAGATGGAGAATGGAGAAGTAGTGTAGTAGGAGTTAGAAGAAGGGCTTTGGTGATTGTGAACACCGTCATAACTTGTTAACACATAGCTCCTGTCTTCTGCATCCCTTTCCACTCTTTTCTTCACACCGCATCCTACACTCGAGCACTTGTAATAGTTCCTGCAAACATTTTTTTGTTGACTCATAACTAAACTTTAAGATACTACTATGTACTTACCCACACAGTAGGAGTTCATACAAGCCAAACATTTTTTTTTGTTAACTCAACTTTGGACGAGCAATTAATCAACGGTTGAAAATGATGAGTCGGGTCAAGTTGAATTTTGATCTAGACAAATTTGTCTCCTATATTGAATATATGACTCAATAAGTCTAAGCCTTTATTTTT
This sequence comes from Arachis ipaensis, assembly GCF_000816755.2. Taxonomy (NCBI): domain Eukaryota; kingdom Viridiplantae; phylum Streptophyta; class Magnoliopsida; order Fabales; family Fabaceae; genus Arachis; species Arachis ipaensis. The sequence goes on from NC_029794.2 coordinate 101,362,325, forward strand.
TATAGGCTAATTTTTAAACTCGAACTTAATCTATATAAAAGTTCGACAATAAACC
>NC_029794.2:101363480-101364068 GCF_000816755.2 Arachis ipaensis
CGTAACTATAATTACACTATAGTCTATAAACAATTTTTTTTTCAACAACAAAAAAAGAAGCTACGATCTTAATTTTAGTCTTGACTGCTCATTTGTTTTTTGTTTTTAATTTGGGTTTATTGTAAATAAGCAATTATAATTTGGCTTTATTTTGGATGTAATTTTAAATGAGTAGTTGAATTTCTAAACTAATAATAATTTAATTTATAAAAATAGTATTTTGATGAGTCTATGATTTAATTTTTTTAATTAATAGACTTTACAAAATGTCTAAGCTGGACCTATTTAATAAAATAACTTTAAGTACAAATTATTATTGACTAAATTCTGATCCAACATAATAATTTATTAATCACATACATAGCATTGCTGCTAACAAAATAAGCCGATCGAATTAAACTAAACCTAAATCGAGTTCAAGCATCTCCCTATGAATAATCCAGCTTAATTCCACCCCTAATCTTGAATGAGTAAAATTTACATGCACCTTCTATGAGTTCGGATGTATATTTTTCACAACATACGCTTCAAACTCAAAACATGTACACATCTCTTAATATGAACATATAATAACTACCGTATTAGTTA
>NC_029794.2:101365363-101367356 GCF_000816755.2 Arachis ipaensis
CAAAATATATAATTTTAATTAATAATTTTAATTAATAACCACTAAATACATATATTTATACACAAATACATGTATAATATACTACTCAACATAGCTGCATAGGCACCATTTTTGTTTCTTCCTTAGCTATAGGTATACGAAAAGGCCAAGTTGATAAAATTAAAAGCGCTGATGATTTACCGGCGGTAGTAACCAGTCAAAGAATTGCTCTGAAGAACTTCGCATACAGCCCATGCCATTTAATCATATATAATCAAGCAGCCAAAAATGGATACATCTAAACTCCATGGTCCCTTAGCACTACAATAATCACATATATAGCTTTAGAAGTCCCTATCTCCCTCTCTTATTAATTATTAGTGTTTTATATATATTTTTATATATCAGCCGCCACAGAAAACCTTAATCATTAAGACCCACCATATGAGCAAATTGCTAGCTAGCAACAAGCAAGCAATCTTGCACGCATTAATTAGTCTGCTTAATTTACATGCTTGTAAAGTCATGCATCAATAACTTTTTTTGATCTTAGCTAAGATAAAGCTAAGGCAGAAACGTAATTTTTCAAGTTAATAACTATATTTATTCCAATATTTTTGTTAGTTTTAATTAGTTATTACCTAGGATTGGGACTGTTCTTTACTGACTTCTTTCCATACTTCCTCCATTTAAATCCATCATCCATGACCTCTAGCTCCGATCTAGTTCTGAACACCACCCTTTGCCTCGCTTCTACCTGCTTGTTTCGCTTACTCACATTATTTTTGCATTTTCTGTCAACAAAATCCAAAAGCTACTCACTATCAATAATTTAATTTAATAATAGCCGATCAAAGATTATTATACATGTAGCATATATATACATAAAATAACATATAATAATATCTACATAGTAGTACCAACTAATAATATATACGCATGGTACAGTATACCTATTTTAATTTATTGTTTAAGGAACAAAAAAATAGAATCATGTGTATGTAGAGAAAGATTATTTAAGCATCACTTGCATGTTGTTATTGTGGCTGGAGGTTGTTGCACCACCAAATTCGTGATTGACATTGCTTGATGCTGCTGCCAACGAAGATGATTCAGTACTCTGTGACCAAGACTCTTGATCTTGATGTTGATGATGATTATCAATCATAATAACATCATCATCAAGCAATAGATAATCAGATAACATGAAATCTGAGGTGGGAGTAGCCATAGTCACGAAAGAATGAGCGCAATTAGGGTTAGAATAATTAGGGTTTCCAAAATAGTAGTCCTCCATTTCAAGTAAACGCAGGTATATGACAAGTCAAGGTACAAGATTCTGCAAATTGAAAGAGAATATTTGGCCCCTTTTTGCCGGTTAAGCGTGCTGCCATACATATATATATTATTTGAATAAAATATTATATTTTTTAGTTTTTTAATTATTCAATTATCATGCTTTGATTGGGATGAGATGACCCTTCCAAACACCTTCGTGAGGGTTGCACTGAAGGTTCCCCATGTATGTCACGTGTCAACATCAAACGTGAAGCTGATGTCATGTGATGACGTAGGATTTTCGAAGCACTACGTACTCTGGTTTGGATTTTGAAGTGTGGACAAATACCCACATTATCCGTTTCCTATAAGCGAATAGGTTATGGCTATATTAATTAATAATTGAATAGTTAAAGTTGAGGGATTAACTCATTTCTTCATTTAAATAAGTGTAAATATTTAAATTTTATATTGTGTATACAATAATTTACCGATGAATTTAAATTCGTTGCAAACTAGTTTTTGAACTACTAAATTAAAAGATACCATAAGAAAGAAAAAATTTAATTAAATGATGTGTGTCAATATAATATTTAGTTATAGTGTGTGCTTGAAGAACGGATGTTGAAATTATTAATTAAAAGCTTTTATTATTTTATATACAAAATATTCAAGTTTTAATATTTTTTAAATATTATTAAATAAAAATTCAAAAATCTTTATTACTAAGAATTTT
>NC_029794.2:101368038-101375148 GCF_000816755.2 Arachis ipaensis
CTAAAAATATATACTAGCTAGTTCAAGTAGTCAATATATAATGGTCCAAACTCTCCAAAAATTTATTGTCGTATTACCATTAGTATCCCTAGCTAGTTTCATTGTCCTCGAATCAAATATATATGTAAAGTAGCTAGCCATCAATAGCAATAATTGTAGGTCGTGCTTTCTTATCTATGAAATTGGTATCTTGGTCACTTTTTTGTGGACTTCTTTTATTTAAATAAAAAATTTATTATTTTTAATTTTAGTTAAAATAACATGTATGATTTTGTATATACCATAATTTTGCAGTCAGTCCAATTTCATTGGCTCTGTTAGGAAAACTGAGGAATAACACTGATTTGAATTTAGTGGCTGCAAAGTCACTAATATAATTTTTATACTCTCAATTTGCAGCCAAAGATAGCAAAAATTGCACACACAAATATACTACCTTAATTTCACACCTGCTCCCAGTAAAATTAAGGTAGAAAATTTTGCGCTGTTTCAATATTTCAGTCATAACCAGTAAAATTAAGGTAGTATCTGCTTTAAAAATGGTGCAGACTGTGTAAGAGAAATCAATTTATTTTATTTTTGATAAATCTACATTTTATAGTATTTATTTGTCTTAATTGAGTGAATTTTTTAACTTTTCTTATATTTTATTCATTGAAATAATATAATTTTGTAAATTCCTCCTACTTATGCTTAGTGATAGAAATCATACTTTTTATGCTTAAAATTGCTAAAAATCGATGGCAAAACGGACGGTGGAGATGGTCGCTATTAAGCTTATCGATTTTTTAAAATTCTAATAAAATCAACGGCTCGCATAGCCATCGATAATAATTTAATAAAATCGATAGCATTTTCGTCTAAAATATGAGTTTGGAAATTTTGTCTTCTTACTAAAATCGACAACATCGCCGTCGATATTATTATTTAAAATCGACGCCATTTGTGTCGATATTTGATCCAATAAAATCGACACAATTGCCGTCGATTTAATTATTTAGATACCAGCAAATCCTTTGTTTATTTTATATTTAAAAAGCGACACGGTTATCGATTTCAATAGCCATATTTTTTTATTATTTTTTTATTTGAAAAATAGTAAACAATTAATACAAATAAACTTTTAAATATAAAAATAAAATTTATATAGAATATTAGATAACAAGACAAATAAATTTTTAAATATAAAAGTAAAATTTATACTAAATAAATAAAAAAAATAGAAGGTTAAACCTTGAATAATTTTTCTGGGAGTCTTAAACTCTACCAATACTTGTGATAGTGTATTTACTATTTAACTCTAATTTCTTTATGGTACATTAGTGACTGGTTGATCAGTGTATCCAGTCCTCGCTCCAATGAGAACAAATTCAGAAGTAGCTCATCCACTAAAGCGAACCATAGTTGTGACTTTTACAAAAAGGAGAAAAGCACACATAAATGAAGTGCAACCAAGCTGTGCCATTTGTGAATTGCTAAAAATCAATATACATGCCATTAAGTACACACAAAGACCTACTCACACAAGTTGCAAAAAATATATCTTTCCAAATTTAATTGTGTTTAAAGCGTTAACAAATTAATGTGAACAATTTACATCATGCTAATTTAAGAATAAAATCAATGTAGACACTGCACACGTTTCGCCTACACAGCTCAACTTCAGTGCTCGTTGAGGAACAAATGTATGTGAAATATATCAAACATGATCTAAGAGTACCTTGAGCACATCTGCAGCAGCTAAAATCTGTTGGCCATGGCAGATGGATGCAACTAGCTTCTTGCTTTCCATAAAATGCTTCACTAATGCAATGACAGATTCATTGTGCCAAATACTCAGGTGCACGACCTCTAGGAATGACTAGAGCATCATAGCTTGAAGCATTCACATCATCATAGGTTGCATTCAAAGCAAAATCATGTCCTGGCTTCTCACTGTAAGTTTGATCACCTTCAAAATCATGAATAGTTGTTTGTTAATATTTTTCTTTGTATTTCAGTATCTTAATTCTTATGACACTTTTACATGTAATCTTTTGTTTATTAGCATTGTGAGTTTGTGACTCTAGGCATCTTAATTTATTGTGAGTTTGTGACTGTAGGCATCTAAAATACATAGAAAACAGAGACACACACACGAAGCAAAGAAAAATATTAATTTAGAAAATATTATGCACCAAATTCATCTCCGTCCCTTCACATATAGGATTGAGGTATATTTGTGACGCTCATCATCATCTTATGTATATTATTATGTATATTAATTTGTTTACCAAGGGAGTTAGAAAAGATAGTAGAAAAAGACTATAGTTAAAAAAAGTCCCTTTCCAATTTTTTCCTTTTCTTTTTCACTCAAAGATAGATCAAATAACACTGTTTGGTGTCCAATTAATGCAATAACTAAGAAGGATCAAAGACAGAACACATAAACTACTCTAGAAATCAGACATATGACATTAACAAACATACAAAACACGAGCTAGTAGTCTTAATTAGTCAATCATGCCATGCACCTTTCTGGGCCGAATGAATATAATGATATATATTAATTGCTGCTACAATGAAAATATTATACATATTAAAATACACATACACAAAAAAATAAGTTAAATAGGTACTTCTTTTTGTATTTGTATTTGTCTTGCATAGTTACTTGTACTAATAGTTTATAACTTTATATCGCATTACTGTACAGACTAATGGTACCATGAGTAAAAAAAAAGGATAAATTTCCATCCATTTTTTTACAAGATTAAGAAAGTTATACATCTATCTACCAACCATCCCCTCCCAAGATTTATTGACATACATAATCCTCAATAGCAATATTCAATATTGCAAAGCTAAACGTGTTGAATATGACAAATATACAATTTGACAATTCCAATATATATTGAATTATTCATTCATACCCGTGGAACAGGGCAAGCAAAATAGTACTTATGGACATCCGGATCCTCGACCTTTCTACAGACACCAGCTCCGCAATCACACTCAGGGTACTTATACGGTGGAGGCTCCTTGTAACTCTCCTCAATATCATCATCACACCACTGAATGTCATTTCATTGGGAGCGAAATGCTAAAGCGAAAAACAAATTTTTTATCCCCAACAGAAAACTGATTTTGCCTCCAATAAGAAGCTCTGATTCTATATATTGTGTTTCACACAATTAGACACATTTTTTAACATACACACCAACATTATCATATTTAAATCTTTTAGCCTCAATTTAAAGTTGACTCTAAGAGAATATAAAACCTGTCAACCAATGAACTTGTTTTCAAGTCCAACTCCTGTAACATGCTACTACTAGTATATAATATAAGGCTCCATGTGTATTTTTCAGGTTTTTTTTTTTTTTGTCTTTTTTGGATGTCACTTTATAAGGAGAAACCAGAAGATAAGAAAATACTAATGTCATTTTAGATTTTCCTATCACTAATCTGGCATTTTTAACATTATTCAAGTCAATGTGCTGAAATTCCTAAACTCAACAAACAAAACATTTTTAATCCATAATCTTATCTATCCAATGCTAAATGTTACAAACAACCAACAATAACATGAAAGCTGCTTTTTTAAAATGCATTTCTACAAAGCTAGATTTGGCACAGGTTGAAGGAGAACATCACTCCAGCAAGCATGAATAGAACTCTAATTAAAAGATTTGGCTTAAATGAAACTAAAAAACCATCAAATAGCATGAACACCACCAAGATCAGCAACACTTCAATATAGAGTTCAAAGTTCGAATAGTAGCTTACATCTGTTCAGCTCCTCTTAAGTTAATCACCTGCAAGCATTAGACAGCAGTCCAAATAAGCATCAAGCTGGAGAATATTTAATCTGAAAAAAGCATAGTAATAGGAAAATAAATGCAGAAATATATGCCAAATGTTTAGAAGAACAAATAATTACAAATTTTGGAGAATTTGGAATAGAAATAAGACAATGGAATTTGGAAGTTCAATAACAATAACTGAAAAAGATACCTAATTTTTGTGAGCTCGGTTGAGAGAGAGAAGACGTGTAAGAGAGAGCGGAGAAGGAGGAGCGACGGCGACAACAGAGAGAAGGAGCGCCGGTGGCGCGAATGTGATGAGCGACAGCGGCACGGCAGCAACAAAGCGCGACGGCGGCGTGAGCAGGAGGAGCGATGGCGGCGCAACCGTGACGCAGCAACGACAGCAGCGAAGAATGGTGTGAATTTGGGTTTGAACGAGGGAATTTGGGAGAATTACGTTTCTACACTTTGGACGTCGGAGGGAGAAGCGGGTATATGTGTTTGTAGTTATAAAAATCGACCGCATATTTGTCGCGTCTATTTTATACATTAAATCTATATCGTTTATTCCATTTTAGAAAAACGATATAAATTGTTTAAATTTATCGACGACAATTTTGTCAATATTTTAAATAAAAAAATAGACACCATATGTATCGATTTTAAATTAAAAGTATTTTCGACCTCGAGTGCGTCCATAATGTGACTATAATAAGAAAAAAAAGTAATGCTTTATAAAAATATTAATGACGTGGCTATCGATTTTAATATTTTATTTTTAATTTTTTTTTTATTAATATCGATAGCAAGTCGTCGAAAATTATCGACGGCAGAAATAGCCGTTGATTTTTGGTGTCGAAAAAAACGCTTTTTTTTCGTAGTGTTTGTTTAAGAGATTTAAGGCAAGGATGGCTTGGAATGATGAAGGAAAAGTATGCAAAAGTAGAGAAATCATGAAGAAGTAAAGGATTTGTAGAGTTGTCAATCCTGACCTCTTCGTACTAAAGTGATCATAACTTGAACTACAGAGCTTCGAATAAGGAGGTTTCAGTAGCATTAGAAAGCTAACATCTAAGGCTTCAAAATGATATACAATTTTCTATGGTAGACGTGTGTTAAGACGTCCGCGTACGCAGCCAAAGTTTTGCGTACGCGGAACACAAAAAACGTGACTCACTTAAGGCAACACGTGACCAGTGATTTCTAGAGCATTTTGGACCCAATCCAACCCATTTTAGATGCTATTGAACCAGGAATTGAAGGGAGAATGAACCAAGTAGTCATAATATAGTTTTAGCCATGCTTTAGGTTAAATTTCTAGAGAGAGAAGCTCTCTTTTCTCTTTAGAATTTAGGATTTTGTGCTTAATTTCATCTTAGATTTAGGTTTAAATACTTATTTTGATTTAGTTTCCTTTACTTTTCCTTGTTTTAGTGTTTTAATTTTCTTAGTTCTTTTTGTCAATTTCTCATTTTGGTCACTTTTATGTTTATAAACCCTTGTTGATTTTGATTTTTATTTAACGCAGTTTGATATTTTCATGTTAATTGGTGTTCAATTGAGTTGTTACTATTGTTATCTTGCATTTGGTAGCTTTAGATTTTATTATTATTACAATTTATTATACTTTTTTTATGCCTTCCAAGTATTTGATAAAATACTTGGCTTAGTTTTAGAGTAGATTTTAGCACTCTTGCCTTGAGATTAAGGACTTAGGTGCCTTGACGTCATTGATATCCAGTATGATTGGTAATTTAGGGTTGTTAGTTGTTTTTAAGATCAATTATGTCCACTTGACTTTACCCCCCGATGTTAGAGGATAACTAAGTGGAATTAACCCTTTGTAATTACCATGTTGTGGTCAATGATCTAGGATAGGAAACATTGACTCTTAATCCTTGCCATGGGTGTCTTTTAGCATTTATATTATCTTAGTTGTTAGCTTTACTTTCTTACAATTTACATTTCTTATTCATCATATTAAAAACCACAAAAATTCTCATAACTAATAATATGCACATTTTCCTGCAATTCTTTTGAGAGATGACCCGAGGTTTAAATACTCTTAATTTTCATTAGTTTAATTTAAGTGACAAACAAATTAAACTTTGATTCAGAGTTGTCTGTTGGTTTCGATCTATACTTCAATGGAATTATTTTGTAAAAATTTTGAACTGACGATTTTCCTCCATCAAGTTTTTGGTGTCGTTGCCGGGGAATTGCAAATGTGCGCTTGTTATTGGTTATTGTATATATGTTAATATTATGAATAGTTGCTTTAGTTTCTTTGTTAGTTTTTGCTAGTTGTAGGATTTTGTTTTCTTTGTTCTTATTAGCTTTTGCTTTTGTTATCTCTTGTTATTATGAATTCTCATCCTTTTGGCTATGAGTTTGGTTAGAACTATGTTGTAGAAAATGAAAGTTTCAATGAGGGATCACATTATGGGAATGGATATCAAGTTAGGGAGGAGACACATGCTTGTGGTCAACCTTCATGGCAACAACCTCCTTCGGTCTCTTATGGTTACAATTCACACCATAATGCACACAATTATGAACTAATTCCTCAACATTGTTCTCCATCATACTCACAAGCCCCATCTTACCAAACACCTTCCTACAACCCATATCCACTAAACTACCAACCTCATGTATCACACCCTTGTGACCACTATGAACGAATACCTGTTGAACCACCCCCATTCCAACAAAAATATTCCCAAGAGCCACAAATTCTATATACACCATCTCAATACTCCCACCAATATGAACGACCTTCTAATTATGAACCCTTTCTCCCAAACAATGAACTCTCCTCTCCACCTCAAATATCCATGGATGAAACTCTCATTTCAATTCTCCAAGAGCAAATAAAATTTTGTAGCATTCTTCAAGAGCGATGTGAAGCTTAAAGGAAGTAAGTAGAATTCATGGCTACCTTGACCGAGGTAGTGAGCAATTTTGTCTCACAATGGTTATGCACTCAAGGTACTCCCATGGCCACATGTGGAGAATCAATTGAAGAGCGTAGTATGAAAGAGAGATTGAAAACTCAAGTGGAGGATGAGGAGTGGAGTTTGGTATTGGAACAAGTGGAGGAAGCCAAAATCATTGAAGAAGAAGAAGTGGTTGACTTAGGAGATGCTGAGTGCAAAGAAGAATCTAAAGTTGTAGAGCCTTCTTCCATTGAGTTTGAAAGTGATGTTAAGGAGGGTGCGCAACCTCCAAAGAATATTGTGAATGAGAAATTGGAAGAAGTTGAGCAAGCAGCAAGTTCTCTTATTGATTATGATTCTGCACCAACATATGATCTCTTTGAGTT